>NC_053493.1:283694596-283740147 GCF_905171775.1 Rana temporaria | reverse complement strand
TCTCCCTGGAATTCTGTCTGGACCTGATGATTTTCTCATATTTATAGCCTTAAACGACTGCCTCAACTCATATTCCTGTATAGTGAGTGTACAGTTTCCTGGACCTAAAAGACAGCCTATATCCTGGTTTGGTAACACAACCTCAAACAGTGTGAAGAACCTATTTAATTCAAGCAGTAAAGCACTAGAATTCCCGTCCATTTTTTTAGTTCCTCTATGTTGATACCATTTATAGAATGCCTTGTTATGCCTTATTTTTTTAATGAATACTAGATGTTCTTTCATTAAACAAGGTGAAGACTAAAGAGAAGGGACATCACAATCTCCACTTTATTCAATCAGAAAGCATCTTGTATTCATTGAAAAAAAATACAAGGTGTTCTATGAATGGTGGCAGTGCCAAGTGAGTGACCCTCTTTGGCCAGTGTGACAAGGGAAAGCTGCTCACATAGAACCCAATATCACTACTGTCACCGTAGTAGTGCTGACCACTACACTAATTTGCAGCTTCTCCAGTGGCCCTTCCGGTATGAGATATGCATATACACATTCTGCCAAGCTGATCCAATGTAAGAATGTGATACAAATAATTCCTGAAGTTCAGCTTTAAAAGTAAGACCTATATTGTACATTTAATGTGCACACTGTGTACATTTGGCAGCATTACCTGGTGTTATCTGGAGGTGAAATCACAGTACAAAATCTAAAAACAGGGATAGTCCTAGAGAAAATAGTGCTGTAAATAAAATCTTATAAGATCTAAAATCACCTGGTTATCCATTAACACTGTTTTAAAAGGAATGCATAGTGCTTTTGTACATATTCTCCTTCTTTGTTTTAATATTAAAAAAATTTACATATGTATTTTTCTTAATAAGGTAAATAGGATATATTGCATATACATGTTATGTAGCCCTTTATCTTGGTGTTTTTGTCAACCGTACTGGCACTCACTGGATGTTTTTTAAACCATTCTCTGTAAGTTTCAGAAACAGCAGGTATGTAATATTCCAATAAGCTCAGCAGTTCCTGAAATGTGCAACACCCCAGCAATCATTTCATGATGAAAAATAATCTCTTAGCAATCAGATACATATTTAGAGAGACTGAAATACATATGCATAAACTCTTTTGCTTGCCAGAGGATTTGTTATTCTGTTTAGCTAGCCTTTTGATCCAGGCATCCCTGTCAGACAGCATTCCCAGTTGATGACGCATTTCTCTACTGCAAGTTTTCTTTACTGCAAGCAAGTTAGGCAATACAACCCAGTCGCCATTATGTGGATGGTAAAGGAGAAGCCAAACATGTATGATGCCACCCTCTGCCCACCCCAAATATAGGCATATTCAAATTGATAATATGCCAGCAATGTACAAAGCAGCATAGCCCTGGCTGGCTTCTATTCCAGTCTCCCATAGTGCTGCTGTACAGAAATTTACAAGAGGTAGATTTTAATACAAATTCAGGTAGTATATCAGTTGCATATAAGCATTCATGTTACACTTTTTCTAGTGAATTCATAAACACATTGTATGGTTTTGCTTTTGGCTGGATGTCAGCTTTAGGTCCATGGGATACCTTTAATGAGGAAAGAAGAATGACAGATTGTGCTGAAAGGGTGAACATGTATAGCTGAGTGTCCTTGTCATATTGATGAAATACTAATTAATTCACCCACGGTTATAGTGTACATTGAGGATATTAGAGGACTAAATGTCTCTCTGGCTCAGTTTCACTCTCTGGCCTATATCATGTTGTCTGCTTCTGATATAAGAGCACAGTTGCAGGTCCATCTAATGCTGTCCTTGGTTTGTACTCCACTGGAAGATTTTTTCATGCAAAGATGAAGCATGCAATGATCAAGCTGTGTTCTGTTAGCTGTGATCTTGGTGCCAACAATCAAGTGAAATGCTTCCTGGCACCCTGTCTGCAATCTCTGGCTGACACTGACAGCCAGCACTAGTAGTGTCAGTGCTCTCAGATGAGAGTTGACATTTTCCTTGTTACAATAAAAGCACAGTAGAAGGAAACAATTTTGCTTTGCATGCTGACATATTCTAATGACTGGAGGAAAAGGTGGAGACAGGGTACAATTAGAAGCAAAACCCAATTAACTGAAGTGTAAAGAATTTTGCAGCTCAGCAATATAGGCAAATGTTTACACATTTGCATGAAAATAGTGAAATAACTAAAATAGAGCCAGTGTAATAAAAGATGAACAAATTATGGTCTGACCATCTTATTATTTAAAGAGCACCATCCCTATAATTGTAAAAGTAGAACCATAGGGCCAGATCCTCAAAAGAGATACGCAGGCGGATCTGCTGTTCCGCCTGCGTATCCCTGTATCTATCTTTGGAACTGATCCACAGAATCAGTTTCCAAGAGATAGACAGAAGGTCCGACATGTGTAAGGGACTTAGACTGCCGGATCTTACAATGCAGTACCGCATCCGCCTCTGGGGGCATTTCGAGTCGAAATGCCGCCTCGGGTATGCAAATTAGCACTTACGGAGATCCACGAAGCTTTTCAGCTTCGTTTTTTCTCCGTAAGTTTTAAGTTGCATGTGTAAAATTAGGGCTGCTTTTACAAAGTGTAAACTGTTTACATCTTGTAAAAGCAGACCCTTCTTTCCAGCGACGCTGTCTTTTTATTTTTTTACTTTATTTTTTTCCCGCCGCAACTCGTTTTTTTTTCCCGACGCAACTTTTTTGACCCGGCGCGATTCACGAAGCTCGGCGTAACGTAATTTTGCGCTATGCATGTCGGGAAAATTACGTCACGAGCATGCGAAGTACGTCCGGCACGGGAGCGCGCCTAATTTAAATGGGACTCACCCCATTTTAATTGGGAACGCCTTACGCCGGTCGGATTTAAGTTACACAGCCGAAAATTTCTAGGTAAGTGCTTTGTGGATCGGGCACTTAGGTAGAAATTTTCAAGCCAGGTGTAACTTAAATGGGAATATTTAAGTTACGGGCGGCTGGCTGTGGATCTGGCCCATAGTCTCCCATTAAAAAAAGTGTATGATACTTGAAGGAGTTGTAAAGAATTTAAGAATGCATTAAGGTGAAAAAACATCTGATGATGCCAGCCCCCCCCCCCCCGAGCCCCCGTTTTACTTACCTAACCCCTCGAAAGTCCCACGCTCAGTCCTGAGATCCTCTTCACCGCTCAACCTGGCCGCTGATTGGCTAGAGCGGATGGATTGAGTGCAGTGCAGCCATTGGCTGGCGCTGCTGTCAATCTCATCCAGTGATGCGGCGGGCTGAGTTATCACGGGAGCGCGCCCACAAGGACTCACCACCATGCAAGCTCTCTCGCATGACTGTGGTGAGTTCTTGTGGCGAGGACCAGAGACAGCCGCCGAGGGACCCCAGAAGACGTGGTTTGGGGCCACTCTGTGCAAAACGAACTGCACAATGGAGGTAAGTATAACATGTTTGTTATTTTAAAGAGAAACTTTTTTTCCTATAGTAACCCTTTAATTATAAGTGTGTTTACACTTGCAGGTTTTTTTTTATCTTTGAGAGAGATTGCTCTATTACACTGGGCAACATTTTTTTTTCAAAAGTTTTTCTTCCTGAAAAACGTTGGAATGACTGTATCATATAGAAATTTTGAGCAATGGGAAATTAACTTTTAATGACTATATTATATTAAATTGCATTATGTTTCCTTCCAGCACTCCTCAAGAGTCAGTGCAACAGGTGTAACATTATTTTGACAATTATTTTAATTTGCAGTTTCCAGTGCATCTAGCTGCAGTGTTCACCACTAGTCAGCCAGCACTGATGGATTTCAGTTGACCTGATACTGTTTTTCATTGTGGGAATGTCCTATGAACCTGTTGCCATGTTCATAACTAACTGTGCACAGATTTTTAGGAGAGAAGTTCAAGTTTGAATGCAGAAGATCAATCCTCAGTGTTGCACTCCATGACACCGTAAGATGTTTTTCAACCAGCTAATGTAGTTTAGTGCTCCGTAGTTGGCAAACAATTTTTTTAAGAAAATGCTTCAATGTTTTCCAAGCAATTTTCTCTGGCCCCACTAACAGATCTTCAAACTGCTTGCTATTTGATGTTGCATGTTATCTGTGTACCAGCAAAAATAATAAAAAAATTTAGTGCACAAAACCTCTAACCATAAAACTCACAATGAAACCCAATGATAAATTATAAAAATAATATCAGCATCAATGAATAAAATCACCAATAAAGTGATAAGATAAAACCATATACAATATACGTCAAACAATACTATAATATGAAGGAAAGTCCACTCCCAAAGGGATGTCCAGGGCTCCACTGTGGGCCAACATAAGAAATCATGAATGAAAATAAAAATCCACTCCAAGAATAATGCTTCAGGGCTCCACTAGGGGGCCAGTGTAGGATCTTGTGAAAATAAAACACCACAGTTCCACATGTTTAGGTCCCAAACCACTTTGAAAATAGGTATGTGAATTAATATAAATGTAAAATGTGCTGTTAATTGATTGTCACAAAAACAAAAAACAAAAATAGGTTTAACTATTAACACTATAAAGTGATCAAAACCACTTTGGAACAATGAGTGAAACAAAAAATGTAAAGAAAATGACTGAGTGTACATGTACAGATAAGATGACATAGAGGAGAGTTCAGGGGCTACTGAAAAAAATGCACAACTTCTACTAAACGGGAGTTTAGCAGCTGCAGTGTACATGAGGTCTAAATATAGAGGCTCATATGCAGAGCCATTCACATTTTGTTAAAAGAGTCTTAAAGTGGTTGTATACCCTCTGATACTACTTGCATCTACAGGTAAGTCTACATTATGGCTTACCTGTAGGTGCCTGCAATATCTCCTTAACCGACATGGTTAAGGAGATATTTGCAGAAAATCGGGCATGCACAGGGATCGTGCTGGAGTGATGTAGACGCCGCTCCGGCGAAACCTGGAAGTCACTCCGGGTATCATGGTGGCGGAGGAGAGGAACGAGGGTCGCTGCGCGGGCTTTGATCTAAGGTTTTTTTTTTTATGTTTTTTTTGGGGGTTTACAACCGCTTTAAGAAAGGGGAGCAGACACTAGTGCTGGCGCCAGACCACTGTCTGATACTGGGTCAGCAGTGGCACCCATTGTCATATGTTTTTATGATTAATTAAATTTGGGCTTTTAACCACTTCCTGACCGCCACGCGCATATACAGTATACATCGACACAATGGCACTCCTGGGCAGAAGGACATATATATATGTCCCCTTTAAGGAAGCACCATTGTGCATGTTCGTGCCAGCAGTGTGCTCCGTGAACCCGACCATGGGTCCCGTGGACTTGATCGCCGTGGGGATACCCGCGATCGTCTCACGGAGAGATAGAGCAGGAAGATGCTAATGTAAACAAGCATCTCCTTGCTCTGCCTATAGTGACAATGACAGTGATCGGAAGCGGTGATGACTGTCTTGTCACACACAGCCCATCCCCCCTACAGTAAGAAACACTCACTAGGGCACACTTAACCCCTATAGCGCCACCCAGTGGTTAACCCCTTTACTGTGAGTGTCATTTTCACAGAAATCGGTGCATTTTTATAGCACTGATCAATGAAAAAATGACAATGGTCCCAAAAATGTGTCAAAAGTGCTTGAAGTGTCCACCATAATGTTGCAGTCTTGATAAAAATCATCACTGATCAACCCCATTACTAGTAAAAAAATTATAATAAAAATGATATAAAGATATCCCCTATTTTGTAGACGCTATGACTTTTGCACAAACAATCAAACGCTTATTGCGTTTTTTTTTTTTTTACCAAAAATATGTAGAAGAATACATATCGGTCTAAACTGAGGAAAAAAATATATATATATTTTTGGGGGTATTTATTATAGCAAAAAGTAAAAAAAAAAATGTTGTTTATAGCACAAAAAACAAAAACCACAGAGGTGATCAAATACCACCAAAAGAAAGCTCTATTTGTGGGAAAAAAGGAAGTAAATTTTGATTGGGAGCCACGTCGCATGACCACGCAATTGTCAGTTAAAGATACGCAGTGCTGAATCGCAAAAAGTGGCCTGGTAATTTAGCAACAAAATGTTCCAGGGCTTAAGTGGTTAACCTAAAATTCCAGTAAATACTACACTATGGAGACTTCATCTGGCTCCCGGTGAGCTTTATTTACTACAGCTACTGTACATTTGGATGAATCCACAACAGATGGCGGATCTACATTGAGTGCGTTTGCTGCTGTAATGGCAGCCAGCTTTTCCGGTGAGTGTCCATTTCACAGGGGTGCGGTGGATGATTCTGGAGCACTGTACTGGATCACCTCTTCACTTTTCAAGTCACCACCAAATGTGTGTGCACATCTTTGCACTGAACTATTGTGTTTTCACCAATACGTTTATATTGCTAATCCTATCATGGGACTGTGTGCATTTAAATCTATATGTTTCACTACATTGTTTTTTTATTGTTGATTTCCATCCACAAGATTGAACTTACACATTATATATATATATATATATATATATATATATGTATATATATATATATATATATATATATATATATATATATATATATATATATATATATATATATATATATATATATTTTTTTTTACTTTAACATGTTTTTCACTTTAACATTTAATATCAATGTGCTTTCCATTTATAACTCAGTATTCCCATCTCTATACATTTACTTGTGTTGCTACACACTTTTACTTAAGATTATTTCTACAGTAAGTTTGGTATAATACTTATCTGTGTCAGCAGCTGTCCCACCACAGCGCAGAGATACATCTTTTTTATTTATGTTAAAAGAGTAATTTACTGAGATATTAAAAACTTTGTAGAAGTACCATCTATTGAAAAAAATTTAAATGTTGATAGTTATGCTAGCAATCAATAGTCCTGGGTTCACACTGATGCAATTTTGAATGCATTCCAGAATGCTTAGACTTGCATGACAAGTGAAATAACATGTGTTTCTATGGAGGCCCTTCACATATATGCAGTCAGAAAGTGGTGCGCTTTTAAAAAGGGTCCTGTGCGTTGTGATTTTGAGCCCCATATAATTAAATGGAAACTTGAAAAATGTAAGGTGTTCAAATACAAAGGCCTGGATTCACGTAGCACTTACGCTGACGTATCTACAGATACGTCGCATAAGTGTATATGTGCGCCGTCGTATCTATGCGCCATGCCCATAGAACTAGATACGCCTGAAAATAGGCTTCCTCCGACCGACGTAACTTTCCTACGCCGGCGTATCTTGGGCGCATATTTGCGCTGGCTGCCTCATTGCAAATATGCAAATGAGTGAAATACGCCGATTCACGAACGTACTTGCGCCCGGCGCATTCTTATACGCGGTTTACGTAAGTCGTACGTCCGGCGTAAAGTTAAGCCTCATAAAGCAGGTGTAAGTCATGGACCAGGGAACAGCCATCGTATTTTACGTAGTTTACGTAGTAGTACGTGAATAGGGCTGGGCTTAGGTTACGTTCACGTCGTAGGCAGTGATTTGACGTATCTTAGGGAGTATTTCCGACATGATTCTGAGCATGCGCACTGGGATGCTTCCAAAAGAGGGCGCATGCGCCGTTCGTTCGGCCCATCACGCTTCATTTCCACCTACTTTGAATTAGGCCGGCTTTGTCCGAAGAATTTACGTTATGCTGGCGCAATGTTGGGAGCAAGTGCTTTGTGAATACTGTGCTTGCCGCTCTGCGATACGTCGGCGTAGCGTATATTCAATACGCTACGCCGGCAAAACTATACGCTGAGGTACCAGAATCCTGGCCAATGTGTTTTTAGTGCGCTTTCAAGTACTCTGCACTGATTTAGGCTGGTGTGAATTGTAGCAGCAGTGATCTTCTTATTGGCCCAGTTCACTATAATGACAGGTCAACTGTGGCTGCAAGGTATTCACAGCTGTCTCCACATCCAGCAATTACCTGCGGTGATCGCTGCTGAATGCATACAAATTGTAATGTGCAGAGAGCCACACCTAACCACTCAGACCTGCAGCAATTGTGGGTGTGTATGTATCCTAAAGCCGGGTACACACGGTCAGATTATCGCACAAATTTCCGTCAGTTCTTTTTTTTGCATACTAGTCTCATATCAAAAGTGAATAGGTTATTCAACATACAAAAATTCTTGTACGACCAAATTAATTTTTAGAAGTGATGTGTTGAATTGTTTTTTATGTGTTCTTTCGTTTCTGAGTATGCGTAGGTGAAAATTGTACTGATTAAACAAAAATTGGACATTGTGTTTAGTTACGACAAATTTAATAGCCTGCACATCAAGGTTTTGTTGTCCAAAAACATCGGAATCAGCTGTCAACAGCACCGTACTAACGATTCGAAAAATCGGCAGATTGTTCATCGGACAAAATTTACCTTCTGATTTTCTGATCGTTTGTATATGGGCTTTTAGAGAAGACCCAGTGATAAGACCACACCACCAATGAAATGCCTGGTGGTCAACTGCTCTGCAGATGGGGGATCAGGCTACAGACCAGATAGGCAAACCCAATGTATGTAATTTCCTTACAGACATCTCTTAATTCTATAGGTCCTGTGCTTTCAGAAAATATATGGTTTATTTGACTCACTAATATTTAATATGAATTTTATCAGTGTATGTGAAAGATGGTTCAACCACACAACATACAAGATAGGATGCAGACTGGCAGCAAACGGGTTACATAAAAGTATAGGGCTTCATTAATGTGTAATAAAGTGATAATAGAGGTACACTTAACGGAAATGTATGATATTGAACTGCTTTTACAGAAAAAAATAAGTTTTTTTTTTCTCTTATCTTGTCTGCTGATTTGAAGGTCATGAACATCTGAGGTAAGGAATTACTTTGATTATTTGCAAAGCAGGAGTCGGCAAGATCTGCATTGTTAGCTATTTGATGAGCATAATAAGATGAAATGTATTAAATACTTAAAGATGGCCACATAATCACAAGAAACGTTCTAGATTAACTCATTACATGTGACAATTGAGCTGTTTCTCACCTTGATAAAATAACAAGCATTTTCATTTTTTAGAGGTTCTTGTAATGGTTGGCTTGGCCTGATCGTTCACCTTTACATAGGGTGAGTAGAGATTAAAGCCCCACTGTTGTTTTAGACCTATAGGGGGACATTTACTAAAACTGGAGCATGCAAAACTACAGCTCTAAATTGAAACCAACCATCAGCTTCCAGGTTTTAGTCTGGGTTCACACTAGTATCACACAACAGTCATACTACTTTGGATCCGACTTTGCCATGCGGCTTGAAGTCCAATATGTGTCTGACTTCAATGAACAGGGATCCGACTTTGATCCACGACAATACCAGGCACTGTGTCTGGTATGAATCTTGAGGAGGAACTTCACGCCAAATAAAAAAAAATTGCTCCAAGAGCATACCAGGCCCTTCAGTCTGGTATGAATTTTAGGGGGAACACCCTACCCTGAAAAAAGGCGTGGGGGTCCCCCAAAACCCATACCAGACCCTTATCCGGGCACGCAGCCCGGCCGGTCAGGAAAGGGGGTGGGCAGGAGCGAGCCCCCCTCCTGAACCATACCAGGCCACATGCCCTCAATGTGGGGGATAGGTGCTTTGGGGCAGGAGGGCCCTGCACTCCCCCCACCCCAAAGCACCTTGTCCCCATGTTGATGAGGACAAGGGCCTCTTCACGACAACCCTGGCTGTTGGTTGTCAGGGTCTGCAGGCCGGGGGCTTATCGGAATCTGGGTGCCCCTTTATTAAGAGGGCCCTCAGATCCTGGCCCCCACCCTATGTGAATGAGTATGGGGTACATTGTACCCCTACCCATTAACCTGGAAAAAAGTGTCAAAAATAAAACACACTACACAGGTTTTTAAAGTAATTTGATTAGGCAGCTCCGGGGGGTCTTTTCCGATTTCTTCTCCCCTCTTCGGTTCTTCTGCCAGGGTCCTCCGCTATCTTCTTCTCTTTTGCCCGCTCTTTTGCTAGCTCTTGCCTTGTCTTCTCCGTCATCTCCTTCCCTCTGCTCTTCTTCCGATGTTGACGCAGCGCTCTCTCACACTGTAGTGCTGTGTGCGCAGTGTGCAACAACTTATATTGGCATGGGGCATGGTCACCAGGGGATGTAATCTGGTGACCCCACCTATTATGAAGTCACCACCCGGGGCATGATGGGGCAGTGACGTCATAAGGGGCAGGGAGAAACATAACTTTTCACACGTCATGCGACATAAGCTCCCAATGTCAGAGCGTTTGTCGCACCAGTGTGAACCCAGCCTTATTGTCAAAGCTTATTACGAAAAAAGACCTGGGAAAAAGAGAAAAAATCTTCCCAAAAATGAATTCTTCAGAAAAGAACTGCGGTATTGGAAAGACTAAAAAAGTTTATTAAATATTCCACAAGAGGAAACAAAGAAGGGAACTCAGAGAGTAACCATAGGCTGGACTTTAGAGGCATAGAAAACAATGGAGAGGTAGAAAAAATATAACAATATTTATTGAAAAAAGTACATAGTATAGTAAAAGTGTTCAAAAGTTTGATAAAAAGCATGTAAAATTATACAATTTGTACAGTGATCCCTTGTGCGTCAACGCCTTTCACCGTTAGGCTTCTTCAGGACACGGTCAAGGTTCAAAGAGATAGCAAATTACAAATCTGATAAATAACACATACATTAAAAAGCATATACGTGTCTGTCCTAAGGAAATAACTGACACAGGGGGGCATAAAAAGTCCAAGGAATACCTTATAGTGGACTGAACCCCATGTACAAATGTCCAATGGCCGGAGAGTTTTCACCAACAGTATCCAATATATGGGATCATTCAAAAAGACTGCAAAGAGATGACCAGCAAGCAGCTAATTCTGATGGATAATGTGAAAAAGTAGCCAATGTAATTCCAATGCAGGTGGTAAACAATGTGTGTAAAAAAGCAAAAGAATAAGATAAAGATACAGTATATATATACCTACTTGCATCAAAATTAGAGTGTTACTGAGCAGGGGCATATGAATGTCTTATATAAATGGCATTGTATGAATGACCATAATAAGAGATCGGGAATCCAATGAAGGACTACACAGACAGAGCTCACAAATGCTAATGGGGTGTTGTAAAGCCCATCTGCATGCAATACCCATAGGTGAATGATCTGTGATAACAGAGAAATAGAGATGACATTGCAGGTAAGGCCAAATGGAAAAACAGTAAAAAAAACAACAAGGCGAGAAGGAAACATGGGTACTTACATAGGCGCTGGAATGAACAAAAATGTTCCCGGGAGACAGCCTGTCACTGTGCAGAACAATGTATGTGTACAGGCTATTTCTAGCCCACAAGCGTGTCCTGCACGGAATGGATGTGGACGGCGGCGAGCCAAAGATGACGACACAGGTCGGTGCATGTTTCCGAGGTCTTTGTTGGTAAAGGAGAAAAAATATGTCGCAAAAGTGGCGTGAATTGAGGGAACTGTGCGTGGCACACGAGGGGAGCTCCGCTCGGCCCGCGCATGCGCACTTAATTGACACGGAAACCGTTGCTGAGAAGAATGTACTAAATGCAAATAGGCAAAGCGTCCCCCCAACAGTGGTAACACAATGCAAGGGCACCTTCATAGCATTTAGAACATAGAAAGAACATAAAAAAAGATCAGTCTGTGCTGCCAACATTCCTATAGTAAATCAGAAAGAAGAACCCCCCAATTGGGACTTTAAGGGCAACGACTCTAATGTATAAAAATAGTAATTTATTCAAATTTATACAAAATATTCAAAAAGCATTAAAAACATGAATGGTGCGATGGTACGTGAACTCCCAAGAAGGTCCAAAAGAGCCCAACGCATTTCGGGACACTGTCCGTCCCTTCGCCAGGGGCTAGTATCTGGACGAGATCACACTATACAATGCAAATTAAATCATTTTAGAATATTATACATTAAACATTAACTGTCTGTGCACAAAAGAGCATCAAAAGCACAATAATCACACGGTGCAGGAATCATACCCAATCACAATATTGCAAAGACTCATGGCTGGACAGGCGGGCCCCCAAGGAAGGTGCTGATGTTCCTCCTGTACCCAAGGAGGACACAGGTGAGAAAGGTCCCCAAAGCTCCCAACAGATCCAGAATGTACCACCAAGACACGTACACAGCAGCCAAAGTGCTATGGTCCTTTAGGTTCTATAATAAGAACAATGATATATAAATTGTAATCATCTGGGACATAGCAAACTTCCCAGTATGTATCCCTTTCAGTGGACATGACAATGGTATGCAAAAAGAGACCTGAAAAATATCCCTCTCCTCTCATTCCATGCCTATATGTGTAAAGCCTACCTTGTAAGTAGCCAAAGATCATCTAACACTCCCGCAGCGCCACCGCCATCCAACACCATGATGGATACGCTGGGCGAGAAGGCCGGTTATATAAGGAAGAAGGGGGCATAAGAGGAACACGCGATGCCACGATGTATTGACGTCCGGCACGTGATGCTAATTCCTGCATGGCACTGAAGCTACGACCCTGGAACGCAAGGAACGTCCACACCCTTCGCCCCTGGAAGAAGAACGTTTTTTATGAAACGGACGTAGGGCGAGTGGCGCGCTGTCGTCACCCAAAAAGCTCCTGACGTTCCCCTAGTGGACGGGTGCCTGAGAGTTTTGTGTACCGGCCGTCACATTAGATTCAAGGCAAATTTTAAACTGCATAACTGTAAGAGCAATTTTAATCTTTTAAATACATTTCTACACATTCAATGCACTGTGGAGCTGTCACTGTTTTTTCCAATGTGGAGCTGTCACTGTTTTTTACATGGTGGGCATTGACATTGCTGGAATTTCTTGGAGAACGAGATCCATCAGGACTGCAAATCTGAAACTGCGAGATTGGGACCTATTATATGCTGTTTCTGATCCCCTGTCATAAGGGATCATGGGAATTCTGTAAGAGGCCAATTTATAAGTCTGGTGGAGGAGATATCACGTTTTTATTTTGGACACGGTCATTAGGCATGTGCAAAAGGGAAAAATGTGTTTAGTTTCGTTTTAATTGGTTATTTAATTAATTTTGTTAAGTTAGATTCGTTACATGTGTTAAATTCGTTTTCGGAATTCGTTCGTTTTCGACCGAATTTCTAAAAATCCGGTCGAATTCGAAAATATTTTGACAGGATTCGATAATATTTCAATTGGATTCGAAAACAAATTCTATTTGAATCGAATTCGAAAACAATTTGATTCGAAAACAAATTCGAATGAAAATTGAAAGCAAATTTGAATCAAAATCTAAAAAATATAAATCGATTTCTAAAAAATAATACCATAAAATAGAATATAAAATAATAAAACAATAGAATGAAAATCAAAGAATAGTAAAGAACAGAATGGAATTTAATAGAATGTAATCAAATACAATAGAATATGACCTGGTTTCTTCTATCTATCTTCCATCTTCTGAAATTCGAAATTCATATAGAATGAACTCAAATTCGAATCGAAAAATATTAGAAGAGTAGAATAATACAATATATATATATATATATATATATATATATATATATATATATATATATATATATATATATATATATATATATATAAATATATATATATATTTATTTATTTATTTTTTTCTGCTCTATTCTAATATTTTTCTATTCGAATTTGAGTTCATTATATATGAATTTTGAATTTCAGAAGATGGATATATATATATATATATATATATATATATATATATATAAAACCATCTTCTGAAATTCGAAATTCATATAGAATGAACTCAAATTCGAATAGAAAAATATTAGAATAGAGTAGAATAAAATATATTTATATATATATATATATATATATATATATATATATATATATATATATTATTATTATTATGATTATTATTATTATTATATATATACATTTTATTAACACCACAATGTCCCTAGGGAGACCGTAGCTGCTATGTCCCCCCAGCTACGGGGGACATCTCTCCATATAGATACACGCTCTGCAGCCTCAGTGCTGGGATACAGGCACCGCCAATAGTAAGAAGCCATTTGGCATTTTGTTTTTACTTTTATTTTATTAAAAACAGAATTACACTATTGCGGTCCTTCCTCTTTTTCATCCTTATATCCCATGGTTTGATACTGGAATATGGTCGTTTGATAAGGAATCCCTGAATTGCATGGAGCAGTACACTTTGTGTTAACAAGCTGTAATTGACCTCTTTATAAACAAAAGGGTCAACAACTGTTGGTAAGGTGCCATCCTTATTTTGAGCACGTCGAGTGATCCTCTTTTATAGTGGATAAAGGTGGACACTTAACACAGCGGATTTGTTCGCAGCACGCAACAATATATTTATTTTATTTTAAACCAACCAAGGACTTTTGCACAAGGATTGGTGGAATCACTGGAATATTGCACATTTACTTGCATTTATACAATATGTAGAGTTATGATTGGACTTTTTTTCACTTCACGTGACTTATTCAAGTCATCTTATACTCATTTATTTATGTAATATGCACATGTATGTATGATGTTTAGCACTACTAGTAATTTAACTATTCCCATCTAGTGCCCCCTACCCTCCATCCTTTGTCAATATACGCTTTTTGCAATTTTTTTATTACCAAAAATATGTAGAAAAATACATATCGGCCTATACTTAGGAAAAAAATGTGCTTTTTAAAAAAATAATTGGGGCTATTTATTACAGCAAAATGTACAAAATTTTGTTTTTTTTTCTATTGTTTTTAGAGCAAAAAATAAAAACCGCAGAGGTGATCAAATACCACCAAAAGAAAGCTCTATTTGTGGGGAAAATTTAGTTTGGGTACAACAATCGCACGACCGCGCAATTGTCAGTTAAAGCAACGCATTGCCGAATCGCAAAAAATGCTCTGGTCATTGAGCAGCCAATTCTTCTGGGGCTGAAGTGGTTAAGAGCACAAGGACTTCAAACTAGCAGTGAAAAAAGTTCAAAACTAATCTTAAAAAGGTATTATTTTGCTGAAAGAATAGTTGAAGCTTGGAATAGGCTTCCAGCAGAGTTCACAAGCCAGTCAACAGTAAGTGGATTCCAACATAATTGAAATGAACATAGATTTATACACAGACAAGAAAATATAAACAATGGGATAAACTTAATGGTCTTTTTTCCGCTTTCACTTGTCTATCTTTTTTTGTTATGGGATGACTGCATTTGTAGTGATGATGATGAAAAAATATATTTGACCTCTTTAACCTGCCATCTATAGGCACAGGCCTTCTGTGCTTTATGGTAAATCAGGCCTAATAACTTATGTGTAAGTAGTATAAAGGCCCATACACACGATCGGACTTTCTGACAACGACGGTCCGACAGACGTGTTTTATCGGACAATCCGACTATCTGTATGCTCCATCGGACAATTGTTGTCGGAATTTCCACCAACAAATGTGTTTTGGCAGATCATCCGATCGTGTGTACATCGAGCAAAAATCCAAAGTACAAACACGCATGCTTCGAACAAATGCTAACCATAAGACAACATTAGCAGAAGTTGCCCAAAGGGTGGCACTAAGGAGCAGAAAAAACATGTAGTACATCTATTACGTCCCTATGTTTGTGTTTCTTGGCTGAAAATGTTCCGCCGTCTGTATGCATACAAAGTTCACGGCCAACGCCCCTACAAAAATCCACGAAAAAGTCCAATGGAAGTCCGATCGTGTGTACTAGGCTTAAGTAGTGCAGCTATCTATAACGCACAAAGGTATTTCTTACTATTCTTCAAATTTTTCTTCATATTTTATTATGATTTAAAAAATAATGGATAATTCCTCCCCATTTCAATAAATCCCTACTACTTCATTTGATATATTTACATGGCCTTTGATGACTACATTTCGATCCATCCGCATGTAGAGTCAGGCACCGGCTGGTGCTCTGGGCCCCCCTTATTTTTAGCGCTTGTCTTCATTATGTTTATGTCAGACATGGCATAAACTTAACCACTTGAGATCCGCGCTATAGACGAAATACGTCCGCAGCGCGGCTCTCAAGTGCCAAGTGGCCGTTTAAACACGGCCTTCTATGTGCATTACCCGCGCGCGCCACTGGGTGGCGCGCGGCGGGTAAAAACTGTCCCGACGCATCGCCGAAGACCCGATGCGTGTACCTGGCGGCCGCGATGTCCGCCGGGTACACGCGATCGTCGGTGACACGGCGGTGACAGCAGGGACGTGGAGCTCTGTGTGTAAACACAGAGCTCCACGTCCTGTCAGGGAGAGAGGAGACCGATCTGTGTCTCTTGTACATAGAGACACAGCATCGGTCCCCTCCCCCAGTCACCCCCCTCCCCCCACACAGTTATAACACACCCAGGCTACACAGTTAACCCCTTCCTCACCCCCTAGTGTTAACCCCTTCACTGCCAGTCACATTTATACAGTAATTCGTGCATTTTTATAGCACTGATCGCTGTATAAATGTGAATGGCGCCAAATTTGTGTCAAAAGTGTCCGATACGTCCGCCGCAATATCCCAGTCCCAATAAAAATCGCAGATCGCCACCATTACTAGTAAAAAAAAAAAAAAAAAAAAAAATCATAATTCTGTTCCCCATTTTGTAGGCGCTATAACTTTTGCGCAAACCAGTCGCTTATTGCGATTTTTTTTTTTTTTTTTACAAAAATACGTCGAAAAATACGTATCGGCCTGGGAACTGAGAAAAAAAATAGTTTTTTAAAAAAAAAATTGGGATATTTATTATAGCAACAAGTAAAAAAAATATATTTTTTTTTTAAATTGTTGCTCTTTTTTTGTTTATAGCGCAAAAAATAAAAACCGCAGAGGTGATCAAATACCACCAAAAGAAAGCTCTATTTGTGGGGAAAAAAGGACGCCAATTTTGTTTGGGAGCCACGTCGCACGACCGCGCAATTGTCAGTTAAAGCGACGCAGTGCCGGACGCTGAGATTTCGCCTGGGAACGAAGGGGGTTTATGTGCCCAGTAAGCAAGTGGTTAATTAAAAGACATGAACTTATCTCATTCACCTCAGAGAGCAAATGCGACATGGCGCACAATGTGTATATTTAGCAATGATCACTCCCATTTAGTGATTCGTGACTCGTATTGTATCTCAGTTTGCTGACTAACCTGTTCACCATTTTTGTGTCTTTGTCTTGCATTTGGTGTCGCTCTTTTGTAATCGTACTTTATGCTCTGAGGGTCATGTTGTACAATATATGTTAATATGTTGGGAGCCATGTCCTGTGTGATGATTCAGAAAATACCTTGTGCCACTCTATGATAGAAACACATAATAGCATTGGCAGCCATTGTTTGATAGTAGAAATCTGGCATGAATTTTTTTTTACTAAAAT
This sequence comes from Rana temporaria, assembly GCF_905171775.1. Lineage (NCBI taxonomy): Eukaryota > Metazoa > Chordata > Amphibia > Anura > Ranidae > Rana > Rana temporaria. The sequence goes on along the minus strand of NC_053493.1, from coordinate 283,722,767 downwards.
GTATTCTGTCCTGCAATTATTACAAAATTAGGTATCCTTCAAAGATGTATAGATGTATTATGTTGAATAAATTGTAAATTTTGCCTAATATGTATTCTGAATTGTCATTTGGAATCCTTTTTGTTAAAACAGCTGTAGAGGTATGCATTGTGTATCTTGATTGTTTTTGTTTTGTTTTATTTTATACTAAATGTGTTAGCTTTTGACCATGGTTTTGTACAATAATAAAATGTATAAAAAAAATACTATTTAAATTGCTATGGGAACTGTGATATTTGCTTGTTGTTCCAAGTTTTGGAATTTATTTCTTCTGTTTTACCTTCATAAAATAATTTTGCAAAGGTCTTACGATATAAAAGCAAAATGTTTTTTTAGTGCAATAGCAGGCTGTATTTATTTTCTTTTATTTTTCAAAGTTCTTTAAAAACTCAAATCACAGACATTCCCAAGAGGGCAAAAGATACATAGATTAGCCATAAATGCTGTAAAATATTACATCATTGGGGCATTTAGACTTTTAAGCAGTCCATCTGATAATTGCTGTAAGTCCAAGTCCTGGAATTCATTATATTTTGGAAGGATGTTTAGCTTTTTTAAATACGTTTTGAAGATCTAAAATGGTCTTATTAGAATACTCATTATGTGGTTGTAAATCTGTGAAAGAAAAAAAAACATATCCTTCTATAGTGTGTACTTGCCTCAATTCAAAGCATTGTGTGTTATTTCTGTCTGCTGTCTCCTGCCTCTGCTATCTGCATGAATCATTTCTCTCAGCATGAGCTAATAGGCAAAAAAGAATACAAGATCAATAACTTGAATCAATATTTAAAGGTGAAAATAGGCAAGCAAATGGGCATGGGAATATAATTTTCACACCCGATATTGCTAAAATTTGTAGTTGGCAATGTACAATTGATTGGGAATTTGTTTTACTAGTGCAAAGACCACCAGCTAGAAGGGCTTTAAATACTGGTGCAAGTATTAGTTTTCATTAATGAAAGCACCATCTTTCTCTAAAGTTAAAAATTTCCAACAATGATGATTTATGTGATGTTTTGAAGTCATTTTGGTTGTGCCTGATCTAGTAAAACACAGGGCAGGGGGTTATTTATGAAAGTCAAATCCACTCTGCACTACAAAAGCACTCGGAAGTTCAGTCGCTGTAGATCTGAGGGGGACATGCAAGAAAAATAAACTGCAATTTGTCTTGCACATAATTGGATGATAAAATCAGCAGAGATTCCCCTCATTTCAGATCTTCCCCCAGATCTAAAGTGACTGCACTTCCAAGTGCACTTGCAGTTCACTCGTAGTGCACAGTGGATTTGCCATAATAAATTAACCCCAAAGTTCTCCCCCTCTCCATAAATTTCCATCTGTGTGCTCTGTCTTTATTGCAGGCCACAATCTATTTTATACTCACATACTGTATGTAAGTGAAATATGAGTTTTTTTCCCCAGCATTATGTATGTTGTTGATTGTTCATTTTCAGGTTTTTAAGATCTCATAATTTCATAATAAAAAAAAAAGTTGATTAGTACATACTCAGCAAACACTTTGAAGCTGTTGAACTTACTTTGTGCTTGCAATTGAAGTCAAGGCAAATTTGCCTAAAAGAAGATTGCCTTTTGTATTTGTCTATTTTCACCTGCTTGAGGTGATTGTAGCCATATTTGTGCACTTGTAACAGAGACAATCGAGTACTGTTGGTGACACTTTTTTATTTGCGTTAACATACAATTTTTCTGGACATGCCATCAAGTTCATCATCATCAAGGAGTACTGCATCGACCTTGATGAAGGGGGCGTACTCCGAAAGCTTGTCCTGAAAAATTGTATATTAGTGCAAATAAAAAAGTATCATGGACAGTAGTCAATTGTCTCTATTTTCACCTGGAATTACTTACTGATGTAGTAATGACATTGGCAAAGATTCCTGATGACGTGTATAACACAAAATGCATAGAGGCTGCATGTCCGCTCCCCACTGACATCATATGCAGATTTGCTGGTTCCCGATCCTTTTGTTTTGAAATGCACGCCACGGCTGGTAAAACAGTGTGCACATCTATCCATAGCTGCACATGTCGGTGCTAACTTATAGCCCAACCAAATGTAAGTGAGCATTAGAAAAAAGAAAAATCGCGCCAACCAAATAATATAGCAATCAAGTCCTTGTGAATCCACAAACTAAATATATTAATAAAGTCCAAAGTGTCACTGAAGTTCTGGAACGAATAACACCCGGTGCACTGATGATAAAGTGAGCCACCACCACATTGACTGAGGCTTACTAGAGACTAAATAAATAACAGCGTACTCCCTGGATATCCTGCTGTGGAATAATAGATAACGCTGTTATTTATTTAGTCTCTGGTAAGCCTCAGTCCATGTGGTGGTGGCTCACTTTATCATCAGTGCACCGGGTGTTATTCGTTCCAGAACTTCAGTGTCACTTTGGACTTTATTAATATATTTAGTTTGTGGATTCACAAGGACTTGATTGCTATATTATTTGGTTGGCGCGATTTTTCTTTTTTCTATTGTTCTTGTGTTAGGTCACGTTATTGCTGCCTCCTTACATATTCACTTATTTTTATTTTTATCACCACTGTTTTGGTTAGCGCAATTTTTTCTTTCCATTGTAAGTGAGCATTGCTTTACTTACTTTCTTGTATACACTGGCATTAATCCTATTGTGCTATGATTGTTTATAGACATGTGCATTTAGTTTCGTTACGAATTCGGACAAATTTTCCATTATTCGGAAATTCGTATTAACGAATTTAAACAAATTAGAAAAAACGCGAACAAAATTCGAATTCGATTGGATTTCGAATCGAATTCGAATCGAATTTGAAAACAAATTCGAATCGAATTTGAAAAAATAGAAATCGATTTTCTAAAAACTACAATAAAATAGAATATAAAACAATAAAGCAATAGAATCAAAATGAATAGAATAGAAGTTAATAGAATGTAAAAAAATAGAACATGACAGTCTTCCGAAATTCGAATAGTATAAATTTGAATTCTAGAATAGATTGGAAAAAATTTTAAATTTATGGAAACTAAAATATAAAATAATAGAAAAACAATAGAACAGAATAGAATCAATTATAATATATATTATATTTTATTCTATTCTCTTTTAATCTTTTCTATTCGAATTTGAATTCATTTTATACAAAATTCGAATTTCTTATTGAAAGAAATAGAATTTGGATAGAAAAGATTATAAAAGATTAGTTTCATATTAGAATTTGAAAAAAATTTGACGGAATTCCTAAAAAGTCGATCAAATTTGAAAAATTGTATTCGATTAGAAAAAAATCTACTGCATTCTAAAAAATTCGACTGCATTTGAAAAAAATCTACCGCATTTGAAAAAAATCTACTAAATTAAAAAAACGACCACATTCGATTTTTTTTTACATATAACCATTTTCCAAAATTCGAATTTCATATAGAATGAAATTGAATTGGAATCGAAAAAATTAGAATAGAATAGAAAATAATATTCTCTTGTTTTTCTTTTCTATTCGAATTTGAATTCATTTTATACGAAATTCGAATTTCTTATTGAATGAAATCGAATTTGAATAGAAAAGATTATAAAAGATTAGTTTCATATTAGAATTTGAATTTTTTTTGACCGAATTCGTAAAAAGTCGATCAAATTTGAAAAATTTTATTAGAATAGAAAAAATCTACTGCATTCGAAAAAATTCTACCGCATTTGAAAAAAATCGACTGAATTAGAAAAATCTACCGCATTTGAAAAAAAAATCTACTAAATTAGAAAAAACTACCGCATTCAATTTTTTTTTACATATAACCATTTTTCAAAATTCGAATTTCATATAGAATGAAATCGAATTGGAATAGAAAAGATTAGAATAGAATAGAAAATAATAGAAAAGTTAATAAACTAGAAAAAAAATAGAACAGAATAGAATCAATTATAATATATATTATATTTTATTCTATTCTCTAGTTTTTCTTTCCTATTTCATTCTAATCTTTCCTATTCGAATTCGAATTCATTTTATACGAAATTCGAATTTCTTATTGAATGAAATCGAATTTGAATAGAAAAGATTATAAAGGATTAGTTTCATATTAGAATTTGAAAACATTTTGACCGAATTCCTAAAAAGTCGATCAAATTTGAAAATTTTAATTAGATTAGAAAAAATCTACTGCATTCGAAAAAATTCTAGCGCATTTGAAAAAAATCTACAGAATTAGAAAAAACTACCACATTCGATTTTTTTTTACATAACCATTTTCCAAAATTCGAATTTCATATAGAATGCAATCGAATTGGAATAGAAAAGATTAGAATAGGATATAAAATAATAGAAACGTTAAAAACTAGAAAAACAATAGAACAGAATAAAATACAGGTCATTCTCAAAAAATTTGCATATTGTGATAAAGTTCATTATTTTCTGTAATGTACTGATAAACATTAGACTTTCATATATTTTAGATTCATTACACACAACTGAAGTAGTTCAAGCCTTTTTATTGTTTTAATATTGATGATTTTGGCATACAGCTCATGAAAACTCAAAATTCCTATCTCAAAAAATTAGCATATCATGAAAAGGTTCTCTAAACGAGCTCTTAACCTTATCATCTGAATCAACTAATTAACTCTAAACACCTGCAAAAGATTCCTGAGGCTTTTAAAAACTCCCAGCCTGGTTCATTACTCCAAACCACAATCATGGGTAAGACTGCCGACCTGACTGCTGTCCAGAAGGCCATCATTGACACCCTCAAGCAAGAGGGTAAGACACAGAAAGAAATTTCTGAACGAATAGGCTGTTCCCAGAGTGCTGTATCAAGGCACCTCAGTGGGAAGTCTGTGGGAAGGAAAAAGTGTGGCAGAAAACGCTGCACAATGAGAAGAGGTGACCGGACCCTGAGGAAGATTGTGGAGAAGGACCGATTCCAGACCTTGAAGCAGTGGACTGAGTCTGGAGTTGAAACATCCAGAGCCACCGTGTACAGGCGTGTGCAGGAAATGGGCAACAGGTGCCGCATTCCCCAGGTCAAGCCACTTTTGAACCAGAAACAGCGGCAGAAGCGCCTGACCTGGGCTACAGAGAAAGTACTTTTTTCGGATGAAAGCAAATTTTGAATGTCATTCGGTAATCAAGGTGCCAGAGTCTGGAGGAAGACTGGGGAGAGGGAAATGCCAAAATGCCTGAAGTCCAGTGTCAAGTACCCACAGTCAGTGATGGTCTGGGGTGCCATGTCAGCTGCTGGTGTTGGTCCACTGTGTTTTATCAAGGGCAGGGTGAATGCAGCTAGCTATCAGGAGATTTTGGAGCACTTCATGCTTCCATCTGCTGAAAAGCTTTATGGAGATGAAGATTTCATTTTTCAGCACGACCTGGCACCTGCTCACAGTGCCAAAACCACTGGTAAATGGTTTACTGACCATGGTATTACTGTGCTCAATTGGCCTGCCAACTCTCCTGACCTGAACCCCATAGAGAATCTGTGGGATATTGGGAAGAGAAAGTTGAGAGACGCAAGACCCAACACTCTGGATGAGCTTAAGGCCGCTACCGAAGCATCCTGGGCCTCCATAACACCTCAGCAGTGCCACAGGCTGATTGCCTCCATGCCACGCCGCATTGAAGCAGTCATTTCTGCAAAAGGATTCCCGACCAAGTATTGAGTGCATAACTGAACATAATTATTTGAAGGTTGACTTTTTTTTATTAAAAACACTTTTCTTTTATTGGTCGGATGAAATATGCTAATTTTTTGAGATAGGAATTTGGGGTTTTCATGAGCTGTATGCCAAAATCATCAATATTAAAACTATAAAAAGGCTTGAACTACTTCAGTTGTGTGTAATGAATCTAAAATATATGAAAGTCTAATGTTTATCAGTACATTACAGAAAAAAATGAACTTTATCACAATATGCTAATTTTATGAGAATGACCTGTATATATATATATATATATATATATATATATATATATATATATATATATATATATATATATATATATATATATAATATTTTATTCTATTCTGTTCTATTATTTTTTCTAGTCTATTCTTTTTAACTCTATTCTAATCTTGTCTATTTGAATTCTAATTCATTGTATACAAAATTTGAATTTCGGAAGATGTTTATATATATATATATATATATATATATATATATATATATATATATATATATATATATATATATATATATATATACACACACATTTTTATTTTTTATGTTCTGTTGTTTTTCTATTATTTTAAATTCTATCCTAATCTTTTCTATCCAAATTTGAATTTTGTATAGAATGAATTTGAATTTGAATACAAACGATTAGTATAAAAAATAATAGAAAATAATAAACTAGAAAAACATATATTCGATTTTATTCTATGCTATTGTTTTTTTATTCTATTCTATTATTTTCTATTCTAATAATAATAATAATAATAATAATAATAATAATAATAATAATAATAATAATAATAATAATTTTGATATAATTATATTTTATTCTAATCTGTTCTATTGCTTTTTTATTCTATTCTGTTCCATTGCTTTTCTATTCTATTCTATTCTATTCTAATCTTTTATATTCTATTATTCATTATATATATATATATATAACCATCTTCCGAAATTCGAATTTGGTACAGAATGAATTTGAATAGAAAAGATTAGAATAAAATATATTATACATTTTTTCTATTGTTTTTCTATTCTTTTCTTTTCTATTATTTTCTATTCTATTCTAATCTTTTCTATTGAAATTTGATTTCATTATATACGAAATTCGAATTTCAGAAGATGTTATATATAAATATATAAATATATCTCTATATATAGAGATATATAAAATATATTTTTTTCCGTTCTGTGCTATTGTTTTTATATACTATTCTTTTCTATTTTTTTTTATTCTAATTTAATCTTAACTATTCAAATTCGATTTCATTCTATACGAATTTCGAATTTCAGGAAATGGTTATATAAAGTTTTGTTTAAATGTGGTAGCATTATTTCGAATTTGATAGTTTTTTCCGAATTCGGTAGATTTGTTTTCGAATGCGGTAGAATTTTTTCAAATACGAAATGAAACCCGAAAACAAATGTAATGAATGCAACAAACTTAACTAAACAAATTTAATTAAATAACGAATCGAAACGAAACGAAACAAAACACATTTTTTCATCCTGCACATGTCTAATTGTTTATATGTTTCTCCCAAGTCACATTGCTTGATCATCATCAAAGATTAACTGGTTCACGACCGGCGCACGACGATGTACGTTGACAACATGGCACGGCTGCGCAAATGGGCATACAGGTACGTCCCCTTTAAATTGCGAGCCGTGTGGTCGAGCGCACGCTGTCGGTAACCCTGCTGTGAGCTCTGTGACTGCGCCCGCGGGACCCGTGGACCCAATCGCCGCCGGTGTCCCGTGATCGGGTCACAGACTGAAGAACAGGGAGAAGTTAGTGTAAACATCTCCCCATTCTGCCTAGGTGACACTGTCACTGATTGTGTTCCCTTTCATTGGGAACAACGATCAGTACGTGTCACGGCAAGCCACACCCCCTAATAGTTAAAATCACTCCCTAGGACACACTTAACCCCTTCAGTGCCCCCTACGGGTTAAATTCTTCACTGCCAGTGTAATTTTTACAACAATCAGTGCATTTTTATAGCATTGATCGCTGTAAAAATGACAATGGTCCCAAAATGGTGTCAAAAGTGTTCGATGTGTCTGCCATAATGTCACAGTCATGATAAAAATCGCTGATCGCCACCATTACTAGTAAAAAAAAATATATGAATAAAAATGCCATAAAACTATCCCCTATTTTCTAGACGCAATAACTTTTGCCCAAACCAATCAATAAACGCTTATTGCGATTTTTCCCAAAAATAAGTAGAACAATACGTATCGGCCTAAACTGAGGAAAACATTTTTTTAATATTATTTATCATTGTACTTATGAACTCTACGATTATGGTACACTTGCGAAGGAATTGTGGGAGTGTTTTGATGACCGAGATATATTGTATCTAATTGAAATATTGCAACCAGAAGCGAGTGTATTAAGGTCACGGGGACACCCGTTGAGCCTATAGAGAGGCAATAGTGGAGATCATTCTTCCGCCCATAGACGGGGAATGGGTTTTTTCTCTCACCCTGAGTTCACGTGGGGGAGATAAAAGGAGGGTTTGCTGCGCCGCACAGCCAATCCCACAAATCCCATGACTAAGTCTTTTATGACGAAGCATGTCGGGGCATGGCTGTGCGGTACCCATCTGAAGTGAACGTGTGACATATCAAGGCCGATCAAGGATGCAGAGATCCAGGAAGGAACAGTGGGGAGGTGGTGAGAGATCAATTGACACCTTGGGTCTGCTGTGACCAATATACTTGGTTTTCGGTTCATCTCTGAACGAGCGTTTGCTGTGCAGTGTATTGCTCTATTTTTTGAGATTCATGTGAGTGCTATATTTGAAGATTCAAGTGTGTTATTGAACTGATTTTACGGTATCACTCTATTTTGAGCACTTTTTATTTACATGCGGAGCTTTCTGGCAGTGAATTGGTTGGAACTGGAATTATCTGCTATACCTACCAGTGAGGTCTTTTTGTGCACGTTTACACACCAAACACGAGAGTGTAAGGCAATTTGAGTTGGTGAGTTTTGCATCTGATGGGAGAGGATTCACTGACACAGGGTGTGGAAGAAGATTGAAGCTATTATAATTATTTTTTCACAAACCTACTTGATGTGTTTTATGGACTTATATTTTAATTAATATTTAAACACATTTATATATATATATATATTTAGAAATTTGTGCACCTTTGTCACATGGTGATGTTTATGGACATTAGCATTATTTTTGAATACCAGTGAAAACGGATATTTCATCTTACATTGTTTACAGCGCTGCTTATATTTTATTACACTAATTTTAGGGTTTTAGAATATGTTTTTCACAGTTTGATTTTTTAAAAGTAGCTGCTTCACTCTTTTGCCAATTTGATTATCACTAATTGTTCATAAGCGCAGTGGTGGGAACACAGAAATGGCGGATTTATCTTTGTTACCATTATTTAAATACACTATGCAATCTGATTGTATATTGTGTATTTAGTGAGAATGGTTATCACTGGTTGCATTTCATTTAAAAAAAACATGCAGCTGGGAATGGGTGGGTAGGTAGGAGGGTAGATGATGCAGGGTGTGTGCTAATGAGGTCAACGCCTTCCTGTGTCATGACCTTAAGTGTGATCAGGAAGTAAGGCAGAAGCAATGGATACATTTTGGAAACATGAATGAGGACATGGTTGAGCAAAGGTGAACATATCCTTTAAAGATTCATTCAGGCACTTCATACTATGATTTACTCATACTTCAGTTTCTCTGAAGCTACTGTATCAACTAATGAAAGGCCTATACTGTTACTCAGTGCTCCTACAGTACTGATCTCCCTTTCAGTCTCCAATCAATAAGCTAATTTACCAAAGCATTCCTTGGAATCATCCAAGTATGCAATTAAAGCGGGAGTTCACCCCCAATTTTTTTTTTTAACATTACATTCAGGCGAGTTGTGATAATGACATTAGGCAGTTTTTTTCCGGGTATGTAATCTGCGGGACTGGTCATTCCTAATTGATTGACATGCTTCCGACCGGCACATACAGCGTGTCACGAGTTGCTGAAAGAAGCCGAACGTCGGTGCGCAGGCGCGGTATAGAGCCGACTCGCAGTCCGGCTTCTTTCGGTAACTCGTGACTCGTTGTATGCGCCGGTCGGAAGCATGTCCACAAAGCATGATGGGGGTGTATTTTATGTTAATATGTCGTGACCCGACGTAATCAATGTTTTTTTTAACTGCGCATGCGCCGTCCCTGGGGGTATCCCAGTGCGCATGCTCGAAATTAAACCGAAACCAGCCAATGCTTACGACGGTGACGTCATTCTACGCAAATTCCTATTCGCGAATGACTTACGCAAACGACGCAAAAAATTCAAAATTGTACTCGGGAAGGACGGCCATACTTAACATTGAGTACGCCACCATATAGCAGCTTTAACTATACGCCGGAAAAAGCCGAACGCAAACGACGGAAAAAAATGCACTGTAAACGACGTTGGTGGCTCGCCGTAATAGCTAATTTGCATACTCGACGTGGATTACGACGGAAACGCCACCTAGCGGCTGCCGAAAAATTGCATCTAAGATCCGAAGGCGTACGAAGATGTACGCCTGTCGGATCAAGCCGAGATGCCGTCGTATCTTGTTTTGAGGATTCAAAACAAAGATACGACGCAGGAATTTTGAAATTACGTTGGCGTATTAATAGATACACCGGCGTCATTTCTTTGTGGATCTGCCCCATGATGTTTACCTATAGGTAAGCCTATAATGAGGCTTACCCATAGGTACAGTAAATATCTCCTAAACATGCACCGTTTAGGAGATGTTTACTTTACATACAACTTATGTGACACTGGCGCATGTGCTCTGAAGGAACGGCATACCCGTGCCGTTCCTTCAGAGCAATATCATAAACAGCAAATCCTGCATGCAGTATTGACAGTATTCATATTGCAGAAGATAGCAAACCTGAAAAGAAGACCAGATGGAAGCGCATTTAGTGGTGACAGTGCGCCACTGGAGGGCTTTGTTTTCCAGGTAAGACATTACATACTAGCTCATTATGATTTAAACTGCCCGGGGCCCTTTTTTTTATGCGGTTTACTAACACTTTAATGCTTAAATCCTCTGAAGCAGTGTCCTAAAGGCGAGAGAAAAAAATCATTACCCTACCTCACTGTAGCACTACCCCCGAAGGAGCTGCTGGTTTGTTTTGGGTGGCATGTTACCTCGTGGCTCCTCCGCCGTCTAAGGGTGTATGGTGAAATGATGAATTATGCCCCAGTAATCCTCTGACACTAAGATGATGACCTGTGGAAAATGATCCTCTCTCGTCGGACTCTTGCTCCCTGACACTGCTAAAAATTGTAAGCAAATGGTCAGTGACATCCCCCAGCTTGTTAACAATTTAAAGCAATCAGGGGGTGGACAAACTGACCAAATATGGTATTTTAGTTTGTTCAGTGAACTTTGGACACTAAGGTTTGAATCAAACTCATGGTAACATGAACCAAATGTTCATCCCAACTCATGGCCTCCTCATCTATCACCAATTTCTAACACGTGTCTTCATCCTAACATTTAACCTGCTGCCTAACCTTAACACTTATCCTACCCCTTAACACTGGCACTTAAACCTTAATATAAAACTGAATAATAACTCCTAACATTTAATTTAACTTTTCAAATTCATCTATAGCACTCTGGATTTACAAAGTGTCTGGATTTACACTGTAGTATTTAAAAAATTTAGTATGCATCTTAATGTGTGTGCTTCCTGTGTCAATTACTTTAAATTGAATGTGCAGCAAACATGCAAGAACTCAGCAAAGTGTGCACAAGAAGTGAAGTGTGGTAAAGATAGCTACAGGTGGAGAAAAAACGGTTATAAGGCTTGGTTCACACCTAATGCCGATGCAGCTCACAGCAGGAGTCCTGTGCGTCCTGGTTCACTGTTTCAGGTCCGATTTCAGGACTCCTGTGCAATTTGCACTGGAGCCGCATCAGAGATATGTGAACTGGCTCCATAGAGAGCCAGCCACAATCTCTTGGTATTTCGAATTGGATGCGGAGAAACCGCATCCAATTCGCAATAGTGTGAACCCAGCCATAAGATATTCAATAAAATGCAAACTTTTCATAACATTGCAGTGTAAATTTAGTCATAACCATATGTTTTTAAATAACCCTATTCCTCCCCCTAATAACTCTAAACCTACCTCTTAATCCTAGCCCATAAAGTGGTGCTAAAGTCTAAATATTTTTTACCTTAAAGTGACTGTAAAGCTTTAATCTTTTTTCATTAAAATAATAAACATGTTATACTTACCTGCTCTGTGTAATGGTTTTGCACAGAGTGGCCCGGATCCTCCTCTTCTTGGGTCCCACACCTAGCGCTCCTCCCTCCTGTTGGGTGCCCCCACAGCAAGCAGCTTTCTATGTGGGCACCTGAGCTGAGCTGCAGACCCATGTGTCCATTCACACAACGAGCCATAGTTTGATCCTGCCGCCTCCGTCTCCTGATTGGCTCACCAGCTGTGATTGGGAGGGGGCGATCGCCTTTTTTTCGTTCTTCTTGCATAGGGCTCCCTTACAATTCCATACCAGACCTCTACCTAGGATAAGGATTTGGGGAAGAGCCCACATCAATTATTCTTTCCAGGGAATCCAATGTATGAAGTAATTAGACACACTTGCCACCCCCTTATATAAGTTCCAAATGGAAACCTTTTCTGGTACTCAACCCACTCAGAAAATATACATTTTAGGGATCTTGCCCACATTTATATGTCAACAAAAGTACCTTTATAAACAGTTTGTCTTCGCAAAGGTTCTCAGCATCAAAGATATAAAGTAAATCTTCAGGCTCCTGGTTATTTGGTCTGCTTAGACCCCAAGCCTGTTTCAGCACAACCAAAATATTTCCTCAGGGATCAGTCTGTTCAGAATGCCTGTGAAAAACATATTCTAAAACCCTAAAATTAGTGTAATAAAATATAATCAGCGCTGTAAACAATGTAAGATGAAATATCCGTTTTCACAGGTATTCAAAAATAATGCTAATGTCCATAAACATCACCATGTGACAAATGGGAATATGTGCACAAATTTCAAAAATGGGAATATGAGCACAAATTTCAAAAAATATATATAAATGTGTTTAAAAATTAAATATAAGTCCATAAGTCCATTAAAAACACATCAAGTAGGTTTGTGAAAAATAATGATAATAGCTTCCAATCTTCCACACCCGGTGTCAGTGAATCCTCTCCGTCAGATGCAAAACTCACCAACCTTACACTCTCGTGTTCGGCGTGTAAACGTGCACAAAAAGACCTCACTGGTAGGTATAGCAGATAATCGCAGTTCCAATCAATTCACTGCCAGAAAACTCCGCATGTTTTAAAAAAAGTGCTCAAAATAGCGTGATACCGTAAAATCTGTTTAATAACACACTTAAATCTTCAAATATAGCACTCACATGAATCTAAAAAAAATAGAGCAATACACTGCACAGCAAACACTCATTCAGAGATGAACCGAAAACCGAGTATATTGGTCACAGCAGACCCAAGGTGTCAACTGATCGCTCACCACCTCCCCGCTGTTCCTTCTTGGATCTCTGCTTCCTTGATTGGCCTTGGTATGTCACACGTTCACTTCAGATGGTTGCCGCACAGCCATGCCCCGACATGTTTCGTCATAAAAGACTTAGTCATGGGATCCCATGACTAAGATAGATAGATAGATAGACAGACATGATAGATAGATGAGAGAGAGGGAGATGAGAGAGGGAGAGAGAGATATCACTGTCCCCCCCCAGGGATTTAGTAATGAATAAGAGAAGCATTAGATCGGAACCAGTTCCCCATGGCCCCCCTCCTCTCCCTTATGCCTGACACAGCACACTGTGTGGGTGAATGGCTCTGGCTGAAGGTTGATTTTAGGGCAGAGTTGAAGCAGCAGGGCGCTCTGGATACAGATATATAGATCTGTATACTGTAGTCTGTAAACCATGGCTGTAGCAGGACACAGTGCTGGGAACCCTTGTGTGGTATACAGTCAGGAGATGATGTGTAATGAGCACATTGTCGGGTAAGTGACTTGGGGCACAGAAGCAGATCACCCTCCTCCTCCCTCCCTCCACCTGCAGTCCGATCATCACAGATCACAGTACAAGGTACTGCTGTATAGGACACTGACAGGGTAACACACTCCCTGCTTAGATCACAGTATCTTGCTCAATGCTTCCTTCATTGACGATCAGGGAGCCGATTTCCAAAGTTATACCAGAAGTGATGTCGCTGCCCGGGAAAAGCACCACCCATATCCTACGGCGGTGCCAATCCACAGAAAGATATGAAGGAGAATGACCAATAAGAGTGTAGAGTCGCTGTGCAGTGCGACTAAAAGCCTCACAAAACCCCACAAATGAAGCATCTTGCCTGCAATCACAGGATTGCATTGGCATGAAGCTTCTATAGAGCACTGGGGGCGGCACTCGTACATAGTACACAGTGCACTTAAATGACTTTTTATTTTTTAAAGGGACATTTTTTTTTTAAAGGGACTTTATTTTATTTTATAACTAGCTGTGGGGGGGGGGGGGGGGGCGGCGCCCGGGCGCCCCCTATGGACGGGCCGCCACTGACCATTAGCAATGTAATTCAAAAGCAAATATGTACAACAGTTTTGAACCTCCAAGTATCTGTCTTAAAGGGTCACTAAAGGAAAAAAATGTTTTAGCTGAAATGACTGTTCACAGGGTATAGAGACATAATAGTTAACTGATTCCCTTCCATTAAAAATAGATAAAAAACAATCATATAATGTACCTATAGTTTAGTTTTGTTTTTGCTGTTGTTTCCTGGTTCTCTGATGTACAGAGACAAAGAGCCAATAGAGGGCAGTGAGGCTTTGTAAAACTAAACTGGATTGGTGCTGACACACAGTAATCACACCTCCTTGATTAGTCACCACAGTGAGAAATCTCCCAGTACTGTGGTGATCAGGAAACAGACAACCAGGAAGTGTCCAGAACAGAGAGGAATTACAGCAACATCAAAGCAAAAACGAACAATGAGGACATGAAACCAGGACTGCAGTAAGGTAAAGGAAGCTATTTAGCTAAAAAAAAAAAATCCTTTAGTGACCCTTTAAGTAGCGATGACCCGAACACACCTGAGTCAGTTCATGCAGGGTTTGGAAAACATTACTAAAGTTTGGGTGACAAATCCAAACCCTATTTAGGTCTGCACTTTCGTATTTAATCCAACTTGAACAACATATTATATATATAAAAAAAAATAAAAGTGAATAGTGAAGCAGCAACTCTACCGCGCGATATTCAACATAGTATTAATAATTTAACAAATACAGAGCTGCACTAAAATTAATAAGTGCAATGACTGTGAAACATATAAATGTCCATAAGAAATCTTTGTGGGGGAAAAAAAGAGCAAGTATCCTCTTGAGTGCTCTCTAAACAAGTGAAGTGCCATCATCAGATAATGAATAACCTTGTGTAAACTGCCACCATATATGGAGAGATTGCATGCTTACCCACTAGATATGACCCTCTATCTCTAGACAGGTCATAAAGGCCCAAGACAAACATCCATTCACAGTGCATCTGAAGGTGGCTCCAAACCTTCACTTCAAGGGAACCAGTATTTTCATAATGGTTCTCTGCCAAACATCTCATTAATTGTATATAGGGACATAGAAAACAAAATGCTCCAGTAGAAGTTAATATTGCTTAACAGTAATTCCCTCACTGGCAGTATATCAAACATCCTCACTTCCAGGATTGCAAAGATGTGATGATGTCAGCACTTAGCTCCTCTCTATGTGTTTCATCAAACATTATGTTGTCCGGAGCACAAGCTTTGTGTGGCACTATCACTATTTATATCCCAAGAGTGTAACCAAGCCTCAATTTGAGCTGCGAGGTGACTGAGCAAGGCCAAGCCTTGATTTGAGTTACAAGGCAGCAATTTCTATCCAGGCAATCAAACCTTGATCTCAATAGGGTCATCGTGGATATGGTTAAACAAGCATGGCCGAATCTTATTTTAAACTGTGGGACAACTATATTAATTTTGAACAAACAAACCTATATTTAAAAATGATTGTTGCCGCACATGTCCAAACTAAAAAATCTATAAGGCCCCATGCACACGAGACGCTGCTAAACTCGAGTTCAGAGGCATTTGGGCATTTTTTTCAACTGCCCCTGAACACATTTAATGTTATCCTATGTGTCCATGCACACAATCACGTTTTTTGGCGTTTCAAAGCAGTTGGGTTTAGGGCCGTTTTTCCAAACCCAAAATTTTGGGTTCAGAAGCATTCAGCTTTCGCGTTTTAGACGCAAAACGCGGCAAATCGCGGCAAATCGCGGTACCGGCGTTTTGCCGCGATTTCGTCTATAGGCGTTTTTAAAGGTGACCTATTTTTTTACATTAGAAATCTCAAAAATGATGGCAAATGATGAAAAACCATAAAAAAAAACATAAAAAATGTAATTGCTTGTATTGCATTGTGGACAATCCACAACTTGTGGCAGGTGACGTGGCCAGTGGACAATCCACAACTTGTGGCAGGTGACATGGCCAGGTGACGTGGCAAGTGGACAACCCACAACTTGTGGTAGGTGATGTGGCCAGGTGATGTGGCAGGTGACGTGGTCAGGTCACGTGGCCAGTGGACAATCCACAACTTGTGGCAGGTGACGTGGCCAGTTGACGTGGCAGGTGACGTGGCCAGTGGACAATCCACAACTTGTGGCAGGTGACGTGGCCAGGTGATGTGGCAGGTGACGTGGCCAGGTGACATGGCAAGTGGACAATCCACAACTTGCGGCAGGTGACGTGGCCAGGTGAAGTGGCCAGTGGACAATCCACAACTTGTGGCAGGTGGGGTGGCCAGGTGACATGGCAGATGACGTGGCAAGTGGGCAATACACAACTTGAGGCAGGTGACGTGGCAAGTGGACAATCCACAACTTGTTGTAGGTGACATGGCCAGGTGATGTGGCAGGTGACGTGGCCAGGTGCCGTGGCCAGTGGACAATCCACAACTTGTGGCAGGTGGCGTGGCCAGGTGACGTGGCAAGTGGACAATTCACAACTTGGCAAGTGACGTGGCCAGTTGATGTGGCAGGTGACGTGGCCAGTGGACAATCCACAACTTGTGGCAGGTGACGTGGCCAGGTGACGTGGCAGGTGATGTGGCCAGGTGACGTGGCAGGTGACGTGGCCAGGTGACATGGCAAGTGGACAATCCACAACTTGTGGCAGGTGACGTGGCCAGGTGACATGGCAGGTGACGTGGCAGGTGGCGTGGCCAGTGAACAATCCACAACTTGTGGCAGGTGGCGTGGCCAGGTGACGTGGCAAGTGGACAATTCACAACTTGTGGCAGGTGACGTGGCCAGGTGATGTGGCAGGTGACGTGGCAGGTGGCGTGGCCAGTGGACAATCCACAACTTGTGGCAGGTGGCGTGGCCAGGTGATGTGGCAATTGGACAATCCACAACTTGTGGCAGGTGACGTGGCCAGGTGACGTGGCAGGTGACGTGGCAAGTGGACAATTCACAACTTGGCAGGTGAGGTAGCCAGTTGATGTGGCAGGTGACGTGGCCAGTGGCCAATCCAAAACTTGTGGCAGGTGACGTGGCCAGTTGACGTGGCAGGTGACGTGGCCAGTGGACAATCCACAACTTGTGGCAGGTGACGTGGCCAGGTGACGAGGCAGGTGATGTGGCCAGGTGACATGGCAGGTGACGTGGCCAGGTGACGTGGCCAGTGGACAATCCACAACTTGTGGCCAGGTGACATGGCCAGGTGACATGGCAGGTGACGTGGCCAGGTGACGTGGCCAGTGGACAATCCGCAACTTGTGGCAGGTGACGTGGCCAGTTGACGTGGCAGGTGACGTGGCCAGTGGACAATCCACAACTTGTGGCAGGTGACGTGGCCAGGTGATGTGGCAGGTGACGTGGCCAGGTGACATGGCAAGTGGACAATCCACAACTTGCGGCAGGTGACATGGCCAGGTGACGTGGCCAGTGGACAATCCACAACTTGTGGCAGGTGGGGTGGCCAGGTGACATGGCAGATGACGTGGCAAGTGGACAATACACAACTTGAGGCAGGTGACGTGGCCAGGTGATGTGGCAGGTGACGTGGCCAGGTGACGTGGCCAGTGGACAATCCACAACTTGTGGCAGGTGACGTGGCCAGTTGACGTGGCAGGTGGCATGGCCAGTGGACAATCCACAACTTGTGGCAGGTGACGTGGCCAGGTGACGTGGCCAGGTGACGTGGCAGGTGACATAGCCAGGTGACATGGCCGGTGGACAATCCACAGCTTGTGGCAGGTGATGTGGCCAGGTGACATGGCCAGGTGACATGGCAGGTGACCTGGCCAGGTGACGTGGCCAGTGGACAATCCGCAACTTGTGGCAGGTGACGTGGCCAGTTGACGTGGCAGGTGGCGTGGCCAGTGGACAATCCACAACTTGTGGCAGGTGGCGTGGCCAGGTGATGTGGCAATTGGACAATCCACAACTTGTGGCAGGTGACGTGGCCAGGTGACGTGGCAGGTGACGTGGCAAGTGGACAATTCACAACTTGGCAGGTGAGGTAGCCAGTTGATGTGGCAGGTGACGTGGCCAGTGGCCAATCCAAAACTTGTGGCAGGTGACGTGGCCAGTTGACGTGGCAGGTGACGTGGCCAGTGGACAATCCACAACTTGTGGCAGGTGACGTGGCCAGGTGACGAGGGAAAGGTGATGTGGCCAGGTGACATGGCAGGTGACGTGGCCAGGTGACGTGGCCAGTGGACAATCCACAACTTGTGGCAGGTGATGTGGCCAGGTGACATGGCCAGGTGACATTGCAGGTGACGTGGCCAGGTGACGTGGCCAGTGGACAATCCACAACTTGTGGCAGGTGACATGGCCAGTTGACGTGGCAGGTGACGTGGCCAGTGGACAATCCACAACTTGTGACAGGTGACGTGGCCAGGTGATGTGGCAGGTGACGTGGCCAGGTGACATGGCAAGTGGACAATCCACAACTTGCGGCAGGTGACATGGCCAGGTGACGTGGCCAGTGGACAATCCACAACTTGTGGCAGGTGGGGTGGCCAGGTGACATGGCAGATGACGTGGCAAGTGGACAATACACAACTTGAGGCAGGTGACGTGGCCAGGTGATGTGGCAGGTGACGTGGCCAGGTGACGTGGCCAGTGGACAATCCACAACTTGTGGAAGGTGACGTGGCCAGTTGACGTGGCAGGTGGCGTGGCCAGTGGACAATCCACAACTTGTGGCAGGTGACGTGGCCAGGTGACGAGGCAGGTGATGTGGCCAGGTGACATGGCAGGTGACGTGGCCAGGTGACGTGGCCAGTGGACAATCCACAACTTGTGGCAGGTGATGTGGCCAGGTGACATGGCCAGGTGACATGGCAGGTGACGTGGCCAGGTGACGTGGCCAGTGGACAATCCGCAACTTGTGGCAGGTGACGTGGCCAGTTGACGTGGCAGGTGACGTGGCCAGTGGACAATCCACAACTTGTGACAGGTGACGTGGCCAGGTGATGTGGCAGGTGACGTGGCCAGGTGACATGGCAAGTGGACAATCCACAACTTGCGGCAGGTGACATGGCCAGGTGACGTGGCCAGTGGACAATCCACAACTTGTGGCAGGTGGGGTGGCCAGGTGACATGGCAGATGACGTGGCAAGTGGACAATACACAACTTGAGGCAGGTGACGTGGCCAGGTGATGTGGCAGGTGACGTGGCCAGGTGACGTGGCCAGTGGACAATCCACAACTTGTGGAAGGTGACGTGGCCAGTTGACGTGGCAGGTGGCGTGGCCAGTGGACAATCCACAACTTGTGGCAGGTGACGTGGCCAGGTGACGTGGCCAGGTGACGTGGCAGGTGACATAGCCAGGTGACATGGCCGGTGGACAATCCACAGCTTGTGGCAGGTGATGTGGCCAGGTGACATGGCCAGGTGACATGGCAGGTGACGTGGCCAGGTGACGTGGCCAGTGGACAATCCGCAACTTGTGGCAGGTGACGTGGCCAGTTGAAGTGGCAGGTGACGTGGCCAGTGGACAATCCACAACTTGTGGCAGGTGACGTGGCCAGGTGATGTGGCAGGTGACGTGGCCAGGTGACATGGCAAGTGGACAATCCACAACTTGCGGCAGGTGACATGGCCAGGTGACGTGGCCAGTGGACAATCCACAACTTGTGGCAGGTGGGGTGGCCAGGTGACATGGCAGATGACGTGGCAAGTGGACAATACACAACTTGAGGCAGGTGACGTGGCCAGGTGATGTGGCAGGTGACGTGGCCAGGTGACGTGGCCAGTGGACAATCCACAACTTGTGGCAGGTGACGTGGCCAGTTGACGTGGCAGGTGGCGTGGCCAGTGGACAATCCACAACTTGTGGCAGGTGACGTGGCCAGGTGACGTGGCCAGGTGACATGGCAGGTGACATAGCCAGGTGACATGGCCGGTGGACAATCCACAGCTTGTGGCAGGTGGCGTGGCCAGGTGATGTGGCAAGTGGACAATTCACAACTTGGCAGGTGACGTGGCCAGTTGATGTGGCAGGTGACGTGGCCAGTGGACAATCCACAACTTGTGGCAGGTGATGTGGCCAGGTGACGTGGCAGGTGATGTGGCCAGGTGACGTGGCCAGGTGACGTGGCCAGGTGACATGGCAAGTGGACAATCCACAACTTGTGGCAGGTGACGTGGCCAGGTGACATGGCAGGTGACGTGGCAGGTGGCGTGGCCAGTGGACAATCCACAACTGGTGGCAGGTGACATGGCCAGGTGACGTGGCCAGGTGACGTGGCAGGTGACATAGCCAGGTGACGTGGCTAGTGGACAATCCACAACTTGTGGCAGGTGGCGTGGCCAGGTGATGTGGCAAGTGGACAATTCACAACTTGGCAGGTGACGTGGCCAGTTGATGTGGCAGGTGACGTGGCCAGTGGACAATCCACAACTTGTGCCAGGTGACGTGGCAGGTGATGTGGCCAGGTGACGTGGCCAGGTGACGTGGCAAGTGACACGCTAAATACACGTACACTGCTGCTCTCTCAGCCGCTCTGGTCTCACAAAATAGCTGAAATGGTTAAATAATATTGTTTTTTGAGCTTAGGGAGGGTCTTATGATGTTTCTTAACCAAATGCTTATAAACGCAAACGCGGTAAAACGCGGTAAATCGCGGTAAAACGCCGCGAAATTCGCGGCAAAAACGGGCGTTTTGAACGCCGGTTTTTGCGTTTGAAAACTTGTGTTTAGATGAGTTTGCATTTGCTTCTCGTGTGCATGGGGCCTAAGAGTGTAGCTTTTGTGTGAACAAATGTTACCTTGTGCCCTCTATTGAAGAAATATATTCTTGTTAAATAAAGCATAAATCATAAATCAAGCTTGAGACGCCAAATGATTATGTTGTATAAAATGTCTAGCCATGTTTAATTCCAACTGAAGAGGAAGAATAGAATATTTATGTTTGGCCAACCTTCATTTACTCGGTCCATGTAGCAAAGCCCATGTGTACATTTTAATATGTCCACACTAAGGCCCAGATTCTCAAAGGACTT
The DNA here is from genome assembly GCF_905171775.1 of Rana temporaria. Lineage (NCBI taxonomy): Eukaryota > Metazoa > Chordata > Amphibia > Anura > Ranidae > Rana > Rana temporaria. The sequence goes on along the minus strand of NC_053493.1, from coordinate 283,701,449 downwards.
ACGATGGCGCAGCGCCATGTACGCCGTCGTAAGTCCTAATCTGGGCCGTTGTATCTATGCGACTGATTCTTAGAATCAGTTACGCATAGATATCCATTAGATCTGACAGGTTTAAGTCTCTTACGCCATCGGATCTAAACTGCAATTTTTTTTTCGCCCGCTAGGTGGCGCTTCCATCGATTTCCGCGTCGAGTAAGCAAATTAGCTAGATACGCGAATTCCCGAATGTACACGCGGCCGAAGCAGTAAAGTTATGACATTTACGTTAGGCTTTTCCCGGCGTAAAGTTGCCCCTGCTATATGAGGCGCAGCCAATGTTAAGTATGGCTGATGTTCCCGCGTCGACATTTTAAAAAGTTACGTCGTTTGCGTAAGTCGTCCGTGAATGGGGCTGGACGTCATTTACGTTCACGTCGAAACCAATGATGTTCTTTGCGACGTCATTTGGAGCAATGCACACTGGGATATTTTATGGACGGCGCATGCGCAGTTCGTTCGTCGCGGGACGCCCTTCATTTAAATGATGCACGCCCCCTACCCGCCGAATTTGAATTCCGCCTGGTGATTTACGCTACGTGAATAAAGCAATTGCCCGAAAAACTTGCGGCGGCGTAACGTAAATCTAAACTTTAATTACAGGGACTTTGGTCCCTAAAGGGTTAACCCACCTGCAAAAGAGTCTTGAAAAGCAGCAGGGAAGAATCAGCATGTGACCTTGAGGCAGAGTGGAGTAGTCCATAGCTATGTGACTCTATGGGCTGTCTGGCAGCTGATACTTGGTTTGTTGAGCTCTTGTGGCTTGACCTGCACCTTGAAACACACAGTAACCCTAAGACCAAGTGTGAGAATGATATACTGGCAGTGAGACACATTTTGTGGTCTTCCTATTAAAAATAAAAGCAAATAGTCCATAGTACCAGGACTATGGACAATTTGCTTTTATTTTTATGAAGAAAGCCATTTGTGTTTGCTTGATCGCTCAATAAAGACTGCCGGTATTTACTTTTACAAACAGCTGTCTGTAGTGGATGGTGATCTCAGGCCTTCCAAGTTACAATATATATATATATATATATATATATATATATATATATATATATATATATATATATATATGATAGTCATACTTGTTCCAAAAAAGCCAGCACTTTCAATTTAAAAGAAATACTAAATGTAATAAATATAACCAAACATGTCATATAAAGATAGCCTAATATTTGAATTATTACACCTAAATTTACAGTTATCCTCATCCAGGACATTTGTTTACAGTATATTTTGTATTCATCTTTGGAATAACTTTTCTCCCCTTGTTAATTGTTTATATTCACAGTGTGTAACAGTAATTTCCCACTGGAGTAGATGTAGGCTGTTTTAGAAGTATTTATACACATCTATAGCAATTGATGGTCATTATGCAAATTAAATGCAAACTGAGTGCTGATCCCATTCATTTTAGTGCAATTACCATATTTTTTTTTTTACATTTTAATACTCAGCAATGTCATGGAGTACAAGTATCACATATAGAGTGGCTAATAATTGGCATTTGGCTAAATTATAGCAAGAGCCAAATTAGTAAATTATATTTATTTATTTTGTTTTACGTGATAAAAACATTTGTATTACATTTTTGAATATATTGGTCGAGATAATGGTTTTAACACTGAGGGATAAAGCAAAACCTTTCCACAAATGTAAGCATAAGGAATATGTTTGCATTGTTACATAAACTATAAGTAAGTGACTACATACAGTATCTACAGTTCTGTATGTGATCATAGGAACTGCATAGTCAGTGAAGGTTATTGAGAATAATACTAAGATTCTACAATAAATTCGATAATTGAAATAGTATGCTTTTGGCTGCTTCCAAGCAGAAACTCTGAAACAGAAATATATTGTATGCTGTATGTGAGATCCAACCTTATTTAAATTGGTGCAAGAATAACGTAGATAAACATGATTATGAGTAAGGGATGATAATGCTTTTGCAGGCCAAAAAAATCAGTAGATCCTCGTGTCTATCTGTAACAGACCTGAAGGGTCTGCTATGGATTTTTGAGGGGAACCACACACCTTTTTTTTTTTTTTTGGCGCAGGATTCCCCTTAATATCCATACCAATGGAAAAAAGAAAACTGCACCAACTAATAAATGTACTCAGCAAGCAATGCAGGTATAAATATAACAGAATGAACAAAAGGCCAAATAAAGGATGAATTATGAACAAACGCCTCAGATATTGGAGATCAAGACAAACAACACCCAGGTGCACTTGACATCCGTGGAAACCACCACCACCACATGGAGAGCAGCTTACCAGATTGCAGATAAACAACAGCAGTGTATAATAATCCAACAGCAAGATGGAACCAGGGTGAATGGAACCTTCTGGTTTTTACACCTGACTATTAATTTTTCTGGTTAGCGCAGTTTTTTTCTTTATCTCTAATATCCATACCAGACCCGAAGGGCCTGGTAATGGAATTTGGGGGGACCCCCACGCATTTTATTTTTTATTTTTCAATGACTTTCAATGACTTTGATCTGTATTGTCGGGACCCGACAATTCATAATAGCCGCGAGTAGTTTTAAATGACTTTTTTTCCTTTAGAAATGTAATTTTGTGCAGAGACTGTTATAAACACGAGAAGCATGCTTTACTTTACAGGCATACTATAGACACCCCCCATGTGCAAAACCTAAAGGAATATTTCACTTTTATTGTTTCACTTTAAGCATTATTAAAATCACTGCTCCCGAAAACATGGCTGTTTTTAAAACATTTTTTTTTTTTTGCATTGATACATGTCCCCTGGGGCAGGATCCAGGTCCCCAAACACTTTTTATGACAATAACTTGCATATTAACCTTTAAAATTAGCGTTTTAGATTTCTCCAATAGACTTTTAAAGGGTGTTCTGCGGCTTTTCGAAATTTGCCGCAAACACCCCAATATGTTCGCTGTTTGGCCGATGGGCGAACAGCCAATATTCGAGTCAAACTCATTTTTGACTTGAACATAAAGCTCATCCCTAGATACCACATGTGTGAGGCTTTTTGGGAGCCTAGCCGTGTACAGGGGCCCAAAAACCAAGCACAGCCTTCAGCATTTCTAAGGGCGTAATTTTTTGATTTCGCTCCTTACTATCTATCACAGTTTTGAAGGCCATAAAATGCCAAGATGGCACAAACCCCCCAAAATAACCCCATTTTGGAAAGTAGACACCCCAAGCTATTTGCTGTGAGGCACATTGGAATATTTTATATTTTGCCACAAGTTGCGACAAAATTTGAAACTTTTTTTTTTTAGCACAAATTTGTCACTAAGTGACTCGACATGCCTCTCAGCAAATAGCTTGGGGTGTCTACTTTCCAAAATAGGTTAATTTGGGGGGGGGGTTGAACTGTCCTGGCATTTTATGCACAACATTTAGAAGCTCATGTCACACATCACCTACTCTTCTAACTAGGGATGCACCGATACCGATACTGATATCAGTATTGGCGCCGATACTAACCATTTCCGCGAGTATCTTTGACGGTCTCCTGTACCATGCCTGCAGTCTCTGACGGTCTCCTTTACCATATCTGCAGTCCCTAACTGTCTCCTGTACCATGTCTGCAGTCTCTGAGGCCCCGTACACACGACCGGATCGATCCGCTGAAAACGGTCCGCCGGACCGTTTTCAGTGGATAGATCCGCTGCGACCGCTGCCGGATTTCTGTCTGATGGTTGTACACACCATCAGACAGAAATCCGTGCGTAAACAATACGTGGGGCGTGGCCGCGCCATCGCCGTGACAATGACGCGGCGACATGGGCGGCCCTGGAAGTTCAAAGCTTCCACGCATGCGTCGAATCAGTACGACGCATGCGAGGGATGGCGGTCGGTCGGACGTGTCCGGTGAGTCTGTACAGACGACCGAATACGTCCGATGGACAGGTTTCCAGCGGACAGATTTCTTAGCATGCTAAGAAATTGTTATCCGCTGGAAACTGTCCGATCCGCAGGACAATTGTTCGCTCGGGCCTACACACGACCGGATCTGTCCGCTGGAACTGGTCCGGCGGACCAGTTTCAGCGGATCGATCTGGTCGTGTGTACGGGGCCTGACTGTCTCCTATACCATGCCTGCAGTCATTTCTGCCTGTTGCCTCCTCCTTTCCTCTACTAGCTGTCACCCCTGCCCCCATGTTTTCCAATAACCCTCCTATCCCCATCCTCTCCCCCCCCCCAGCGATCACAGCCTATTTCATCCCAACTCTCCCACCCCACAATCCCTTTTTCACCCCATCTTTAACTACCGCCACCTCCCAAACCACCCCTCTTCCTAGGTGATAGGTATTGGTAATTGGCATCGGCGAGTACCTGCAAAAGAGTATCGGTACTTGTACTCAGGGTTAAAAAATTGTATCGGTGCATCCCTACTTCTAACAACTTGAAGACAAAGCCCTTTCTGACACATTTTGTTTACATGAGAAAAAAAATTGCAATAAAATTAAGTTGAACCCCCAAAAAGTATATATATTTTTTAAAGCAAAGGCCCTACAGATTAAAATGGTGGGTGTTGCATTTTTTTCCACACAGTATTTGCGCAGCAATTTTTTTAAATGCATTTTTTTGGGGGAAAAAACACACTTTTTTTATTTTAATGCACTAAAACACACTATTTTGCCCAAATGTTTGATAAAATAATAAAGATGATCTTAGGCCAAGTACATGGATACCAAACACGACATGCTTTATGTATCGTGGGAGCAAACGCTGTTGCTGTCAAGATAAATAAATCCGCTCTGCAGCTGAATGGCATACCAGTAAAAAAGAGCAGAACAATAAAGAGAGAGAGAGAGAACAATAAAACGACAACTATTTTTGTTTTATATTTTTTTGTCTTTTACACTTTTTTTGTAACTGTAATGGTTCGGTTCTAGGTTCGGGTCTCTCAAAATGCGATGACTAGGAGACCCTGTGTAAGTGTGTTCTATTCTGTGAAATACTGTACCCTATGCCAATACTCCACTAGTGTATGGTAGCGTTCAAAACATTCACCAATGCAAAGACCAGGATTGTCAGGACAGCATGGACAATATTAACGGGTGTGTCACGCCTATATCCGTATACGCCTGTTGTCTGAAGATAGGGGATTATAATAATAGAAGTGTTAAAGCTACTATCATAGTGGCTACAGGTCTTCAACATAAAACTTAGCACCTCACAAAGCTGTCCTTAAAGGGGTTGTAAACCTTTGTGTTTTTTCACCTTAATGCACCCTATGCATTAAGGTGAAAAAACACCTGGCAGTGACAGGCTCCCTAGCCCCCCGTTTTACTTACCTGAGCCCTGCAATTTCCCACGGCGGGATGCGCCATCCCTCTGCCCGGGGGTTCTCGGCTCTTGATTGGGTAGATTGATAGCAGCACAGTCATTGGCTCCCGCTGCTGTCAATCAAATCCAATGATGCAGGCCCAGGTGGCGGGGCCAAGTCCCACATTCGGCATCTATGGAAGTCAAATGATGGACTCGGGAGTGCACCCGCAAGGTAACCCCCCGGGAGAGTGCTTCTCCTAGGGGGTTATCTGATGCGGGGAGAAGCCGCGAGAGTCAGCAAAGTACCCCAGAAGACGGTGTTCGGGGGCCACTCTGTGTAAAATTAACTGCACAGTGGAGGTATAAGTATGACATGTTTAATATTTAAAAAAAATCAAAGCTTTACAATCACTTTAAGTATTAGGAATAATTGTCTAGCAATAACGGGGCTATGGGGTTGATTCACTGAGAGTTGAATAACGGTAACAATTGTGTAAGTGTTTCATTCACTACGAATTTGTTGTTAAATACTGCATGCAGTATTTGTTTGATTTAGTGGTAATTACCATATTGAGCTGGTTGCTAGGAATGGGCCGGGAAAAATGTCAGCAATAGAAAAGTCTGAAAAAAAAACAGCGCCCCCCCCCCCAGTCCATATCAGACAGATTTTAAGGGGAATCCCACACCAAAGTTAAAAAAAACAGCATGGGGTCCCCCCAAAATCCATACCAGACCCTTATTCAAGCATGCAGCCCAGCATGTCAGGAAAGGGGGGGTGAACACTCCCCCCCACCCCAAAGCACCTTGTCCCCATACATTGTACCCCTACCCATTCACCAAAAAAAGAAGTGTAGTCTTACAAAATGCATGAGATGTTATTTGACAAGTCCCTTATTAAAAATTGTGACTTCTTCCTTCAGTGTTTCTTCTCCCTCCGGTGTTTCTTCTCCCTCTTCTCTCCGGTGTTTCTTCTCCCTCTTCTCTCCTGTGGGTTCTTCTTCCTCTGACGTTTCTTCTCCCTCCAGTGTTTATTCTCCATCTTCTCTCTCTGGTGCTTTTTTTCTCCCTCCGCTGTCTTATCCCTCCCCTGTCTTCTTTCTCCAGTGTTTCTTCTTCCTCTTCTCTCTCTGGTGATGTCTTTTTTGTCTGCTGCTGCCGCTGCTCACTAAAAATAAATAACATGGTTTTCCTCCAACACTGGCTGCTTCCATTGTATCAGCTCCTGCTGTCTGCCATTTCTTATATAGTAATGGGGCATGGTCATCTGCTGATCTCACCTGGAGACCTTACCTCTTGTGACGTCACAAGGCATCCACACCCTCATGTTAGTGGCATGTGGCCTGGCATGGTTCAGGAGTTTCCTGGCCTGCCGGGCTGCATGCTCAAATAAGGGACTGGAATGGATTTGGGGGGACCCCACACCATTTTTCTTTCATAATTTTTAATTGTCTGCTTTTTTTTACAATCAGCTGTGAGCTGGGAAGCCCACTGCAAGCTAATGAGTCATTGGCTTTCAAGGATGCCGTGTTTTATTTGTAAT
>NC_053493.1:280998682-281088682 GCF_905171775.1 Rana temporaria | reverse complement strand
GTTTTTGGTAAAAGAAAAAAAAAATACAAACTATAGGATATATACTGAATTTTATACGTTTTATACTAGTAATGGTGGCAAACAGCGACTTATAGTGGGATTGCGATATTGCAGAGGACAATCCGACACCGATTGACACTTTGAGGGAACCAGTGACACTAATACACTATACTAATGACACTAGCTGATGAAGGGGTTAGTTATCTAGAGCCATCAAAGGGTTAAATGTGGGCCTAGCCAGTGTTTTTGTTTGCTATGTACGCTGTTTTTACTAAGGGAAGACATTGATTTGAGTCCCTGCTTTGCAGGGACACAAAGCCCACCACTTTCCCCCTTTCAGAACTGAACTCTGCCTTTTGTACATCCGCAGAGCTCCGTTTTGAGTCTCTGCCCATGATCGGTGAGTATCGAGTGCCTGGCACCCACAGATCAGCTTCTGCTGTAAATGATCACAGCAGAAGTGGTGCACCCCCTGAAGGCGGAAGTGCACAATCACACACAAAATTATATATATATACACACACACGTGATCCCGCACACAGCTACTGCCCTGTAGCAGTAAAAATGCTATAGGGCAGTCAGCAAGTGGTTGAATGAACTTGAACAACAAATTAACCTGAACTTCAGCTAACATTTTTTAAGCAATTACAGCAAAATTTTTTTTTTTCCTTTTGGGATAAAAGTTTTACATAAATAAAATCTGATGATTTTAAGTAACACTGTCAGTGGTAAATGGTTTGTCTAAACCCTATGGGCCAGATTCAGGTACAATTACGTTGCTCCCGAGCGGCGCAACGTATCTGATTTATGTTACACCGCCGCAGGATTACAGCGCAAGTGCCTGATTCACAAAGCGCTTACCTGTAAACTTGCGACGGTGTAACGTAATTCCGCTCGGCGCAAGCCCGCCTAATTCAAATGGGACGGGCAACATTTAAATTAGGCGCGTTCCCGCGCCGAACGTTCTGCGCATGCTCCGTGTTTAAATTTCCCGACATGCTTTGCGCGAAATTATGGCGCCCCGACGATTTTTTTTTAAATGCGACGTGCGTTACGGCGTTTCGTTTTCCCGGACGTCTTACGCAAAAATAAAAAAAATCGAAATTCGACGCGGGAACGACGGCCATACTTTAACATGGCTGATCTAAAGATAAGCCATGTTAAAGCAGGTGTAACTTTGTGACGGGTAAAAACCACTAGCGACGACGTACGGGAATGCGACGAACGCGCGGATCTTCGTGGATCGCCGTAACTAGTCATTTGCATATTCTACGCCGACCGCAATGGAATCACCACCTAGCGGCCGGCATAGAATTGCATCCTAAGATCCGACAGTGTAATTCAATTACACCTGTCGGATATTATGGCTATCTATGCGTAACTGATTCTATGAATCAGTCGCATAGTTAGGACGGGCGGATCACAGAGATACGACGGCGTATCAGGAGATACGCCGTTGTATCTCTTCTGTGAATCTGGCCCTATGTTACTTTGTCTGGACAGACAGCTTGGTCTTTTAAAGTAGGTTTCTATAACAGACTTACTGACTGGATCACCAGGTGAAACTAAAGGAAAAAAGTCTTAAAAAAAAGAATGAATGCTGCACCACATCTAAGAAATGGTTATATTCAACTTCAAGCAGGAAGTATGTGTTCTGACGTATATTTACCTTCTAGATACTGCGACCGGCAAGCTAAATGGAGGCATGCTACTGAAAGTACTTTGTGACCTGCACATGACATGAAATATAAATACCCAATAAATAAAATGCACAATACATTAAAAGCCCCATTGTGGGCCCAGCTATTTTTATGTATTATATCTTCAATTTACACATTGAAAGCCTGTTTTTACTACTTTTGGAGCTCTCCAAGCTATGGTAATTGCTTCTGTTTAATACAGCAGAGAGCCACACTTCTGGCCCAACACACAGCATAGAGATGAGGCTGGCCGTATACTGAAAGGCTCACCAGAGACAGGGGGCAGAAGCACAACCCAGGAACTGATATTGTTCATAGACACCAATCTGAGGCAGTGGGGAGCCAGAAATTAGGCCAGAAAACAGGAGCTCATAAAGTAGTAGTTAAAAACATGAGGATAAATAAAAAATAAATGAAAAAAAAATTGTACCTAAAAAAAAAAAAAAAATAGTGCATTATAATAATAATTATAATAATGACAAATGGTCAAATTGAAAAGGGAACCTGTCAGTGGAAGCTTGTAATAGGGACGTTAGCAAGGTCAATGCTACCAATAAAGATGCTCTCACTGGCATAAAGAATGTTGGTTTGGGTCGAAAAGAGTTAAAAAAAATCCGGATTTTCAAGACATGCTTCACTCTGGGAGTATAGTGGATGATTGGCAGACTTACAAAAGATCTTCACTTGCAAACTTTTTTTCTCAAAATCAGATCCAACTTTATTTACAATGAACATTTCTGTTAGAAGCACTGGCTGCCAAACTTTTATTGCCGAGTATTTTTTGCACAGGTGCCCCCTGATTCAAGGCCAAACAAACTCTCACAACTAGAGCGACTCATTTTTTATTAAAAAAGATGAAAAGGTGACAGTCCTCCAACTAGAATGTTTGACCTTTAGGTGAAGTCCTTCTTTAACCACTACCCGACGGCCGTACGACTTTATACGGCCGCGGGGTGGTTATCAATCTCTAACAGGCCGTAAAAAGACGGCCTGCGCGCGCATCCTGCGGGGCGGGCGCGCGCGCGTCCGACGGCAGCTCGCGCGTGCTCGCCGCATCGCTGAGATGCCGATGCGAGTGCCTGGCGGCCGTGATGTCCGCCAGGGACTCGCGATCGGCGGCTACAGGGACAAGACGTGGAGCTCTGTGTGTAAACACAAAGCTCCACGTCCTGTCAGGGGAGAGAGGAGACCGATCTGTGTCCCTTGTACATAGGGACACAGATCGGTCACCTCCCCCAGTCACCCCCCCTTCACCTACAGTTAGAACACAATTTAGGGTACACATTTAACCCCTTCCTCACCCCCTAGTCTTAACCTCTTCAATGCCAGTCACATTTATACAGTAATTAGTGCATATTTATAGCACTGATCGCTGTATAAATGTGAATGGCGCCAAAAATGTGTCAAAAGTGTCCGATGTGTCCGCCATAACGTCGCCATAACGTCGCAGTCACGAAAAAAATGCTGATCGCCGCCATAAGTAGTAAAAAAAAAAAAAAAATAATAATAATAATTCTGTCCCCTATTTTGTAAGCGCAATAACTTTTGCGCAAACCAGACGCTTCTTGCGATTTTTTTTTTTCCAAAAATATGTAGAAGAATACGTATCGCCTAGACTGAGAAAAAAAAATGTTTTTTAAAAAAAATTGGGCTATTTATTATAGCAACAAGTAAAAAATATTGTTTTTTTTTTCAAAATTGTCGCTCTATTTTTGTTTATAGCGCAAAAAAAAAGAGGCGATCAAATACCACCAAAAGAAAGCTCTATTTGTGGGGAAAAAAGGACCTCAATTTTGTTTGGGAGCCACGTCGCACGACCGCGCAATTGTCAGTTAAAGTGACGCAGTGCCACAAGCTGAAATTTCACCTGGTCAGGAAGGGGTATATGTGCCCAGTAAGGAAGTGGTTAAACACTTCCTGTCCAGCGACGTACCTGTACATCGCAGGACTTTCGGTGGTCATACTGGGATGATGTCTACAGCTGCAGTAATCACCCTGGTATTGTTTTTTTAGAGCCGGCGGTTGGTTATAATGTATTAGCAATCAGAGTGGATCACTTGCCCCTCGATTGCTATTACAAGCATCCCCCCCCCTCCGCCACCTTCCGCGGCTCCCGAAGGCTTCCCAGATTAGCTTCAATTGGCTATTTGTAATAGTAACCCAGAAGCGATGACATGACATCACTTTCGGTTTACTCGAAAACCATCAGCGCCATTTTTGGAAAACCAAAAGCATTCAGAAACACAGATCTTAGGCCCAGATACTCAAAGGGCTTACGACGGCGCAACGCCATGTACGCCGTCGTAAGTCCTAATCTGGGCCGTTGTATCTATGCGACTGATTCTTAGAATCAGTTACCCATAGATAACCATTAGATCCCCGACAGGCGTAAGGCTCTTACGCTGTCGGATCTTAAATGCAATTTTTTTTTGTCCGCTAGGTGTCGCCTCCGTCGTTTTGTATGCAAATTAGCTAGATACGCAAATTCACGAACGTACGCGCGGCCGACGCAGTAAAGTTACGTCGTTTACGTTAGGCTTGTCCCGGCGTAAAGTTGCCCCTGCTATATGAGGCGCAACCAATGTTAAGTATGGCCGTCGTTCCCGCGTCGAAATTTGAAAAGTTACGTCGTTTGTGTAAGTCATCCGTGAATGGGGCTGGACGCCATTTACGTTCACGTCTAAAACAATGACGTCCTTGCGACGTCATTTGGAGCAATGCACCCTGGGATTTTTTACGGACGGCGCATGCACAGTTCGTTCGGCGCGGGGACGCGCTTCATTTAAATGAAACACGTCCTCTACCCGCCGAATTTGAATTACACGGCCTTACGCCGCGTGATTTACGCTACGCCGCCGCAACTTTACACGCAAGTGCTGCTTTGTGAATAAAGCACTTGCATGAAAAACTTGTGGCAGCGTAACGTAAATGACATATGTTACACCGCCGCAGACATACGCCCGATCTACGAGAATCTGGGCCTTAGTGTTTTGAATGCTTTTAAGTGCAGAGAAGGGATCTGGGGGTCTTTATAGACCCGGCCCATGTGAATAAAAAACAGCTGAACAAAAAAGTGCCAGAAAAGGGCCGTACTGGAAGTAGTTAAATGTGTGATACAATTTATAACTGGATACAGATCTTGCAAGTATTATAGAATGAGTTAATTTAAAGTCTATTGCAAAATACCGTGCGTAATTCTTACCAAGTGTCTGTTCTCGATATGTCATCAAAAAGAAGCAGACATAGTACCGCTGCGGCTTCATTTAGAGCTGAACAATCATTCTGCAATAACAAAGACACTGGAAAAAGAACAAATAGTCAACATCTGGTCTTTCCTAAATAGTCCGACAGGGAAGCATTTATTGTTCATTGTTCACTATTTCATTATAAAAGAGAGACCAACAAAAGATAAATACCTCAACTTTAATACTATAATAAATATAACAAATATTCATCTTAAAGTGATTGTAAAGTCTCTTTTTAAAAACAAAAAACATGTTATACTTACCTGCTCTGTGTAATGATTTTCCACAGGATAGCCTGGATCCTCCTCTTCTCGGGTCCCTCTTTGGTGCTCCTGGCCCCTCCCTCCTGGTGAGTGCCCCCACAACAAGCAGTTTTCTATGCCCCCCCCCCCCCAAGCCAAACTGCAGCTCCGTGTTTCCATTCAGACTCGTAGCTGTGGTTTGGCCCCGCCCCTTCTCTGATTGGCTAACTGACTTTAATTGACAGCAGCGGAAGCAAATGGCGCCTACTGCTGTGTCTCAGCCAATCAGGAGGGAGATTCCTAGATGGACTTAACATTGCTGGATAGAGATGGGCTTTAGGTAAGTATTAGGGGGGCTGCCGCACACAGAAGGCTTTTTATGTTAATGCATGGAATGCATTTGGACTTTAAAACCCCTTTAAGCACATAGTTAAAGGGTTTGTAAACCCTTGTGTTTTTTCACCTTAATGCATCCTATGCATTAGGGTGAAAAAATAACTGGCAGTCACCTGCCCCCCAGTTTTACTTACTGAGCCCCGAATTTCCCTCGGTGGGGATGCGCTGCCCCCCTCTCTCCACAGGGGTCATTGGCTCCTGCTGCTGTCAATCAAATTCAATGATAGGTAGCAAATGCTGGACTCGGGAGTACGCCCGCAAGGTAACCCTCCCCGGGACAGCGCTTCTCCTAGGGGGTTATCTGATGCGGGGAGGTGCCGCCAGGGGGCACTTAGGAATTTGAGGATCGGGGCCACTCTGTGCAAAACTAGCGGCACAGTGGAGGCAAGTATAATATTTAATTATTTTTTTTAAAATAACAAACATAACAAACATATTGTACTTGCCTCCGCTCTGCAGCTCATTTTGCACAGGGTGGCCCTGATATTCCCCCCGCTTCAGATAACCCCCTAGAAAAAGTGCTCTCCCAGGGAAGGGGGGGGGGGGGCTTACAATGGCATTTTGCTTTATGATAGAATCCCTTCACAAGGAATGAGGAGTAAACGGTTCTCACACAGGCATTGTGCTTCATGACAGAAGCCACTCAAGACTCGAGAAATGTATGCTAGTTCTTCGTTAATCTGGTTACACCAGCATAGATTCAGCTTCACCACTCTGGAATAAATATGCAACAGTTGACAGAAAGGGCTGCTTCCAAGAGGCTATTTTATTTCAAAACAGTCTCAATTTAAAAACCAAGCACATGTCCCCTGCTCTATTCCTTAGATGGTGGCAAACTCTACTTTTTATCGTGTACCTATAGGTAAGACTATAATAAGGCCTACCTGTAGGTACAGTGGCTATCTCTTAAATGTACACAGTTTAGGTGGTTTTACAATGTGTAGCAGCTGGAGATGTCACCAGCGCATGGGCACTGCACTCTCAAAAGATGGCACACTTGAGTATGCCATCCATTGAGAGCGGTGTGTCCCAATCATGGCTTCTGTGTGCATGCGCGGGAGTGATGACATTGTGGCTCGGCCATTTAAACAGCCAGAGCCCACGAACCCAGAAGGAACACTGGATAAAAAGGGAATCCCTGTCGACAGGGCGCTGCTGGAGGGATTCGTTTTATAGGTATGTCAGACATAACAGGCTTTTTTTTTTGTTAAACAGCTTACTACCACTTTAAAGCAATTAGAGATTCAAAGCTAAAATATCTCATCCAACAGATTCTACCAAGGGTACTAATGGAATGTGAAATAGAGCAAACCTGAATAAAATGATCCTACCTCTGAACAAAGTAAGGAGAAAATCCGGCTCCTGTGCCAGTGTAAGGCGCACGACTGGGTCAGCGTATACCAACTTTCGTAGTAGTGTTAAGCATGGGCAAACCATGCACTCAAAAGCCTGGAGATTAAAACAGGAATTTTCTTTTACATGGAATACATTTCATCTCACATATTCCAAACAAAAAGAGGCACATTTACACAATAATAAAAAAGGTTTTCTAAATACTGATTTCACATTATAAAGCAGGTCTAAAAAAAAAAAAAAAAGGGTACAAAATGTGTAACGCAAAGAATTAACTCTCAACTAGAACATTCAATTGGAAGATTGAAAATGAAACAATTGTAACTCATATCTTTAATTCAGGGTATTTCATATGGGACAGTCTATGTATACAACTTAAAGCGGTAGTTCCCCCTCCAAAATGTTTTTACCCTTAGTCTGATGCTCATTTTGTCTAGGGGAATCGGCTAGTTGTTTTAAAAGCGACGCTGTACTTACCGTTGTAGAGAGCGATCTTCTCCGCCGCTTCCGGGTATGGGTCTTCGGGAGTGGGCGTTCCTTCTTGATTGACATCCATCCATCGCGTCACGAGTAGCCGAAAGAAGCCGAACGTCGGCGCGGCTCTATACGGCGCCTGCGCACTGATGTTCGGCTACTTTCGGAAAATCGTGACGCGATGGATGCGACCGTCGGAAGCCTGTCGGAAGACTGTCAATCAAGAAGGAACGCCCATACCCGAAGACCATATCCGGAAGCGGCGGAGAAGATCGCTCTCTACAACGGTAAGTACAGCGTCGATTTTAAAACAACTAGCCGATTCCCCTAGACAAAAGGAGCATCAGATTGAGGGTAAAAAAAAATTGGAGGGGGAACTACCACTTTAAAGTGGATGTAAAGCCACTCTCATCCTTTTTAAACTATTGCCATAGTGCTGATGTATAAGGATATAGATGCCTCCTGCATGTATCCTTACCTGTCAAATGCCTCCCCTCTGTCTCTTATGAGACCTAAAAAACTGCAGATTCTGTGGGTGGATCTGTTGCCTGGAGCTTTGTGGGTGGAGTTGTGATGTCAGTACACTCCCCTTGTCAACATGCATTTTTCCCTATGTATTTCTTACACTGAATTCTGCTATGATCACCAACATCCAGTCAAAACCCAAAAAAGTAACCACATGACTCCAGAATAGGAGTGGGGGTGGGAATTGAAATCTTATACTGTACTGTACATTGTGACTTTCAATATACAATATAATTCAATATACAGAAATAAAGTGAATAATAATAAAACAATAAATTATAGTATTATTAACAAAATAATAATAGCAATATTAAAAGTTAGCGGCAAGTCTGCCTTTTTTTCACAATTTATATTAAAGTAGATATAAAGACAAAGTAATTGAAACTTGTTTTGCTAAAGCATTGTTCGTCATTTAAAAAAAAAAATATTATAATTGTTTTCACCTTTTTCAACCTCCGCTGAATCTTAGTGCTGCTAATCCCCTGCAGCTACCTACCATCTACATGCATGCACTCTAGTAATGGCTTGGGAAATATATGCCTGTATTTGTTTGTGGACACATATAGGCCTGGATTCATCGGCGCATAATTATGCCGCCGTATCGTATCTCCTTTACGGTACGCCGACGTAGCGCAGAGAGGCAAGCACTGGATTCACAAAGCCAGTGCTGCCAAATCTGCGCTGGGTTTCTTAGGCGCAAGTCGTCGTAAGTGGAAGTGGGTGTGAGCCATGCAAATGAGGCGTGACCTGATGCAAATGATGGGCTGAGTCTCAGACAGATACGTATATTGAACGGCGCATGCGCCGTCCCGTGGACGCAACCCAGTGTGCATGCTCAGAATCATGTCGGAACTACTCCCTAAGATACGCCGGATCACTGCCTACAGCGTGAACGTAAACCTACGCCTAGTCATATTCACGTACTACGTAAAATTCGTCGGCTTGTGTTCCCTGTTTCAGCCATTTGCATGGATTCTGATGAGTTACACCTGCTTTATGGGGCATAACTTTACGCCGGATGTAGGACTTTACGCGCACTGTGTCGGACGGACGTACGTTCGTGAATCGGTGCATCTCCCTCATTTGCATATGTGAATAGGAAATCAATGGGAGCGCCACCTACGTCCAGCGTAAATATGCGCCCACGATACGCCGGCGTAGGAAAGTTACGTCGGTCGGATAAAGCCTATTTTCAGGCATATCTTGGTTTCAGATACGACGGCGCGTATTTACACTTATGCGGCGTATCTCGAGATACGTCGACGTAAGTGTTTTGTGAATCCGGCCGTAGACTCTATCGGAAGCACAAGTGACAACACAGGAGCATAACAGAGACAAAGCATTGTAACCATATCACAGGAAGTACCTTAACAAATACCTTCAAGGCAAATTCATGGTGGATTTTTATGAAAAGCTGCAGATAAAATTAACTCTGCCCACTTGGCTGCATTCGATGGGGACAAAAATTAAAACATTGCATTACAGTCACTAGATGGAGCTGACAATGGAGCTGACAATCATAGTACTATTTCCTGTGCTCATCAGCTCCATCTAGAGACCATTTTGTTGAATTTGCTGATTCCCTAATTATAATTTGAGATTTTCCTAGCTTGTGACGGAAAATATTGATTATATGATGACAGGAGGCTCATATCTTATACAATAATTTAGTTAACAGTCTGTCACTTCTCATTACTTCTGGTACATTTAATCTTGCAGGCTATCATGTCTGAACCCAATCCATTGATCCCCAGTGGGGAGATTCCCTCAACAGGCACTTCACACACCCTAAGTGCCTCACAACTTCAGGACATTATTCATATGTCCATTCAGGCTGCCCTGGCCTCCACTACCCCATCCTCCTGGGCTCAACAACCCGTAAATGTCCCACCAATACCGCCCCAGAGCGGTGAACCGCCTTCAAAAAAGGGAAAGGCCTCGCACAAGAGGAAGCACACCCTGGCGGTGCATGACTCCCCGGCAGGGGAAGTAAATAATTTGCTCCAGGTAGCCCCCACCACGGTCTACCAACCCCAGCATCAATCAGATACTTCTCGACCCCTGGACCCCAGGGAGACTCAACAAAAAGGGCATAAGGCCGTTAGAAGAGCAAAACCGGACTCATATGTGGACTCCTCTGAGGAGGACTCGGCCGACCCTTCTGATGGGTCGGACGTATCAGAGTCCGGGTCAGATTTTGAAGATGCTGGGGCTACGGCACTTGACACAGTCGCCACTCCTGCCACGCAGGACGAGGTCCTCCTGGACGCCCTCGGAGAACCCTTTTTCCACCCAGACGCAATTACCCATCCGCGCTCTGGAGAATGGACTCCATTGCCACACGTTTCACAGTACGTGGAACTGTGGGCTAGGAAGTCATTAGATAAAAATAGTCGTAACAAATTGAGGGCTGAATGCCCCAGACCCTCCATACCTAAGAAGGTGGTGGCCACCCCGGAGGTGGACCCGGTCTTAACAAAATATCTACTAAAGACGGGTAAATTTCAGAAGAAGGGCATCGAACGATCCTTCCGGTCTATACAAGACCGCGTCCTGGACCTTATGGGTCCGCTGACTAAAATTTTGAACCTGTCCGAGCAGGCTGCGGCATCTGGGCAACCAGTTGACCTCCCGCAACTTAGAGGTTGGGCGCAAAGAGCCCTATGCCTGGCTGGCACCGCCAACACGGCATGTTCTGTGGAAAGACGCAGGTCGATCCTCATGCGCCTTGACCCCCAGCTATCACACCTGGCGGAATCCGAGCCCGGGCCGTTGGCTGAGGGCATGCTCTTTGGTGACATGGTGATAAAGGACATAAATAAGTTTGTAGGACTGTTCACCAGTCTAGACAAGGCCCAAAACTCCTTGAGGAGAACCGGGACCAACAAGGTTTTTAACAGGGCCGGCAGAAAAAGAGGCCATTCTGCCGGCCGTTCCACTTTTTACAGGCCGCAGGGCAGACCCCCTGCTCAATACCAGTACCAGGCTCCATCCACTAGATGGAGCTGACAATCATAGTACTATTTCCTGTGCTCATCAGCTCCATCTAGAGACCATTTTGTTGAATTTGCTGATTCCCCAATTATAATTAGGAATTAAAACACATTCATACTGCAAAGATAATAGACATGTTTTTGTCTCTATTCAGACAGAAGAAATGTGCATGCAGTTTCTCAGGAAAAAAAAAAAAATGGTTCTAAAAATGTTTTATAAAATGCACCCATTTGTGTTCCTTTATCAAGTTTTTTTTTAGTTAAAATAGCCCACAGGTTCACGTTGTCAATTTAATTGGACCAATTCCCACATAATATTAAAAAAGGCAGACTAGTCTATTAGTTTAATTTCTACCCGCCCAGCCATCAATCTGCTATATGCTTAACGGGAAGAAGTTAAACTAATAGACTAGCCTGTTTTGTCCTTGCAGCTGGATGTCGCATGACGTCCTTCGGTTTTTGCCACTCACGTGTGCCCTTGGACCCTCGGACATAGCGAATCACAAATCAGGGTAAAGAGCCAATGACATTGACTCTGTACCACTTGATCAATGTGTGCAATCACAGCCGACCACATCTGTCAACAAAGACCAGTAACACGCGGTTACCAGATTCTTCTACTCGCACTCCTCTACTGTGAGGTACCGGCTTAACCCCTTGTTTACTGTAACCAACGCTGCCCTGATTGCCCCATAATAAAGTGCACCTGTCACAGCAGCTATTAGTGTACCTGTCACCGCAAGCCTATCAGTGTAGCCTAATAATGTACCTGTCACCACAGCCTAATCAATGTACCCATCACCACAGCCATCAGTGCAGCCAAATCAATATACCTGTCACTGCAGCCATCAGTACAGCCTAATCAGTGTACCTGTCAGAGAGCCACCATCACTGCACCTATCACAACCACCTGAAGGTGCTTCTTGGATGTGTGGCCTCTCTATGTGGCTAGATTGTAAAAAAAAAGTCTCACATGTGGTATCTCCTTACTCAGGAGGAGCAGCAGAATTACATTTTTGGGGTGCAATTGCAAGTATGCCTATGCTGTCAGAACATATATATATATATATATATATATATATATATATATATATATATATATATATTTTTTTCATTTTCCAAATTGTGGGAAATAAATAAAACTTCAAAAAACTTGCCATGCCTCTTACTGAATACGTTGGACTGTCTACTTTCCAATAATGAGTCATTGGGGGTATTTGTACTTTCCTGCCATTTTGGGCTTCAAGAAATTAGATAGGCTGGCAGTACATCAGGATTGATCTATTTTCAATATGTACCATAGCTTGTAGGCTCAAACTTTCACACAAACTAAATAATAAACACTGAAAATTGATTTAGAAAAATAACTCATTAGCAAAATGTTATAATAAAAACTAAAAAAAAAAACTGTATTTTTGTCCTTACTTGTGAAATATGTTTCTTGGAGTACATCAGGTGACATAGGGCAGGCCAAATAATCATGACTATCTGGGTTATTTGCCACCTATAGGTGAATGGACACTGGAAATCAAGGACAGGAAGTCCTCCCCTATATAACCCAACCCCTCCAGGGAAACCTCTGTTTTGTAGCAAGAAATATTCCAGAAAATAGAGGGAAGGGGCCTCTGTGTCCTATGATGTACTCCAAGAAAGGGATTTTACAGGTAAGGGCAAAAATCAAGTTTTCTTTTTCGTACATTACAAGTATACCCTCATGGCTTGTTACATATCCAACGTGTGAAAAGCCTTAATCCCTGGTAAATCCAGTTTGGGGTGGAAAAACAAAAGCGACAAAAGAATGTCTTGATTGAGTTGAAAAGATTATACCACCTTTGGCAAAGGATAGAACAAAACAAAGTAGTACCAAAAATGTCTCTCTACAGGAAAAAGCAGTGAGCTCTGACACCCTCCTTGCCCAGGTAATGGCAACCAGGAAGACCACTTTCCTAGTCAAAAGCACCAAAGGAATCTCCTGAATTGGTTTAAAAGGAGCCCTCTGCATGGCTGACAAAACGAAATTTAGGTCCCACGGAGGCAACGGGGGTCTAACTGGAGGAACCATCTGGGTATCCCCTTGAACAAAGGTTTATATCAATAAATGAGAAGAAATAAGTCTTTGAAAATACACAACCAAAGCTGAGATATGCCCCTTAAATTGGGCCAGCTTCAAGTCTACTCCAGGAAGGACAAAATTCACCCCATACCATACTTACGGGGATGAAACTTCCTAGCCTCACACCAGGCTATATAGAATTTCCAAGTCCTATGTTAAATATGCCTAAAGATCTCCTTCCTGGCCCTCAATAATTTAGGAACAACTGCCCTGGACACCCTATCCTTTAAGGCCCTGCCTTCAATAGCCAAGCCATTAAAGCCAGCGACTGCAAAGGATGGCAAATTGGACCCTGAATAAGGACCGTTCGAGTAGGAAGCGTCCAGGGGCGTCCACCGCCAGTTGTACTATGTCAGAATACCAAGCCCTCCTGGGCCAAGCTGAAGCAACCAGAATTACTGGCACGTTCCCCACTCTGATTCTGTGCAACAGACACAGAGGCAGCTGAATCGGAGGAAAGGCGTACATAAGAGATAACTGATCCCAAGGAGCTACCAGGGCACCCATTGCAAATGCCTGGTCGTGGACACACATCTCCCTAGCTTTGTGTTCCCGAACACTGGCAAAGAGCCTTAACATTTTTTAGAGTGAGGGACCGTTCCACTGGGGCTAATTTCTGACAGCTGAGAAAATCTGTCTGGAAAAATGTTCCACTCCTGGAATGTGCACTGCAGATAAAGTGGGGACATGAACTTTTGCCCATGACAGGATGAGATTCACTTACTCCCAAGCCACCGGACTTCTGGTGCCCCCTTGATTGACATATGCCATGGCCGTAGCATTGTTGGACTGGATCCTCCCTGGAAGACCCTGTAACAGATGTGTCCAATGCAGAAGCACCAGGTGAATTGCCCGTAGATCCAACACATTGATGGGTAACAATTTCTCCTGTGGAAACCATGTCCTGAAAGACGATTCAACACACCTCCACATCCTGACAGACTGGTATCTGTCGTGACTACCTTCCAGGAAATGGGGTGATTTTTTTTCCCGTTTCCAATGTAGGCGGTAACATCCACCAATGCAATGATTGCAGGACACTGGAATGCAGATGCATCTGAGAGTCCAAAGATTGAGATCTCTTGTCCTAAGCTGACAAAACATTCAGCTGCAGAGGTCTGGAGAGAAACTGAGCGAAATGTACTGCCTCAAAGGAGGCCACCACCTTCCCCGGACCTTCATACAAAAATGAATTGAGGGACTCCTCAGTTCCCTGAGTAAAGCTATTTGCCCTCTCAGGGACAGACATTTCTCTGAAGGAAGAAACATCCTTGCCTGAACTGTATCCCAGATCAGGCCCAAATACTTCAGTTTCTGAGTTGGAAGCAGTAATGACTTCCGACGGTTTAGAACTCAACCAAACTTCTTCAAAGTCTGCACCGTAAGGTCCACATTGTGTTTTAGCTGCCACAACTACTGTTCTCTGATCAGAAGTTCGTCCAGGTAACCCAGGATGAACACTCCCTGGATCCTTAGGTGCCCCAAGACTGGAGCCCAAATTTCTGTAAAAAACAGATGGCCAGTTGTAAGACCAAACAGCAATGCCACAAACTGGTAATGCTGGTCCTCTATAGCGAATCAAGGCAATCTCTAATGAAGAAGAAGCATCGGGACATGCAGATAAGCATCAATGATGTCGATGTATGCTAAAAAAAATCCCCTGACTGTAAAACAGCAGACTCCATTCGAAAAAAAACTCTTCACCTGAAGGAAATTGTCCAGTCTTTTCAGGTGCAAAACTGGACACACACTGCCATCTGGCTTGGGAACTGTGAAGAGATTTGTCTGTACATCGGCCAACTTGCAGAATGATAAATAAGTGTGCCATGTTTGTTCTCAACAAACTAGGCTGCAATGATGACATGTTATAAGGAAAGAGACCTTGAACAATGACTGTACTAACCTGCCCATCCTGGTGCACACATTTCTGCAGTACATTACGTATTGTCTCCACAACCTTCTGCTCTTTAACTACACTGTGCATTGTAGTATCTGTAGATAAAAATAAGAAAATGTAAACAAAGAATATCAAATTCTTTCATGTCATAAAATATGGTCCTCTCTAAACAAAAATCTTGTGCAATTTCAGACATATGAATAAACAGACCCCACCATAGAATGAGTGTATCAGAGGCCAAAGAGAACCCGAATACAGTGGAACCTTGGATTACGAGCATAATCCGTTCCAGGAGAACGCTTGTAATCCAAAGCACTCTTATATCAAAGTGAGTTTCCCCATATGAAATAATAGAAACTCATAATTTGTTCCACAACCATTTATTCATATAAAAATTATTACGGCAAAACAAATATAGTATAAAGTGTACTGTCAACATAAAACAAATTAAACTGCACTTTAAAATACTGTACTGTACCTCTGTGTTGTAAAAATAGGTAAAGAAAAAGAATGTGCACACTCACAATTTTAAAGGGGTTGTAAAGGTAAAAGTTTTTTCACCTTAATGCATAGAAGGTGAAAAAACTTTTACCTTTACAACCCCTTTAAAATTGTGAGTGTGCACATTCTTTTTCTTTACCTATTTTTGCAACACAGAGGTACAGTACAGTATTTTAAAGTGCAGTTTAAAAAAGTGCAGTTTAAAAAACATCCGTCTATACTGGCCCCCCCCCAGCCCCCCGTTATACTTACCTGACCCCTCGAAAGTCCCGCGCTCGCCCCCGACATCCTCTTCGCCATTGAGCCTGGCCATCGATTGGCTACAGTGGATGGATTGAAAGCACGCAGCCATTGGCTGGCGCTGCTGTCAATCACATCCAATGATGCGGCACGCCCCGGTCGGGATCGAGTGATACAGTCGGCGGCTATGGCCGCCGCTGTATCACGGGAGCGCGCCCGCAATAACTCAACACCATGTGAGCTCGCTCGCATGAAGGTGTCGAGTCCTTGCAGGGGGAGCTGAGACAGCCGCCGAAGGACCCCAGAAGACAGGGTTCGGGGCCACTCTGTGCAAAATGAGCTGCACAGTGGAGGCAAGTATAACATGTTTGTTATTTTTTTTTTTTTTATGATTTTTCTTTAGTGATCCTTTAGGGAGTCTGGTGAACACTGATTTTTAAGCCGCTGTATATATGTACAGTAAAGCCGCTGTGTACAGTATACAGCTCTGTACGTGGCCAGAGGTTGGTGCTTATCTATTTAAAGCTACTCTGTATACAGTAATGTATGTTTAGTAAAGCTGCTGGTGCACAGTACACCGCTGTATGTGGCCACAGGTTCACAGCACTGCCTAGAGAACTCGGGAACTATTCACATTACTTCCGGGTACTCCGAGTGTCTCCAGGAAGCGATGGGAGCCACCATCGCCCACAAATTTCTGGCCACATACAAAGCTGTACTGTATACTGTACACCTGCGGCTTCACTGTACATATACGCAGCAGCTTTACATGGATGAGCAGCAGACTCATTCACATTATGAGTGCCTTTTTTTTTTTTTTTTAACATAGAAATAAAATAAAAAAAATGTTAATCAAGAGAGCACAGTATATCAAGGCAATTTTAAAAAAAAGTTGCTAGTCTTTCAAAATGCTTGTAAACCACTTTACTCATAAAACAAGGTTTCACTGTACCACATAACCTTCCCAACCCCCAAAAGAGATTTAAGAAAACAAAAATTATAAAACGCAAGCGATAAAACACAAACTCTAAGATCATATGAGAAACTTTTCTTATATGGCTACAGACTCACAATGGCTACAATACAACCACATTCCATGACAGGTAAAATTAGTTAAAGCCCAATTAAAGTCACAGAAATCAATATTCAGCCAGAAAAATACTTACTGACCAGTTCTAATTTCATAGTTGTATCTTCTCTTCCCAGTTATAGCAGTTGCAGTGTGTTTAAATATGCCTGTGTATAGCCAATGCATGGTTCAATCTTGCTTTCTAATGCACTCCATAAACCATCAGACCTGGCACCCACTGTCTTCCTTCAGTAAAAAGTGTATCGAACAAAAAGTATTCCCAAGACAGAAAGCACATGCTACACATGCGAAACTCGAAGATATGTATTCTAAGGGCCCTTTCCACGCTGATGCACTTTGGCTGAGCTAAAATGTAGCTGTACAATGCACCAACAAACTGGTAGTATATGGTAGTACAAGTATAAGGCATGATTAAACTTGTTAAATGCCAATAAATAATGCTAGATCAGGTAGGAATGATTGTTAATGTAAACTGTCCAGCTGCAAGGAAAATCTAATGCGGAGCAATATCTGCTGGCTGATCACAATTCGAACTATAGCACTCAGTAATATTGGTTGTATCCATGAACAGTAAAGAACCTGAGTCTGCCTCCAATTCATGCTGGGCTACCTATTTGTATTTAGATGAGCTGTGATGTCTGCTAGTTTGAAATGCGCAGCCCTTCCTAACATGTATAGTCAACATTTCTAGTACCTGTAGTGGTTTCTCAGTGCTGTAGTTGGTACACAGTGAGGGAAAAAGTATTTGATCCCCTGCTGATTTTGTATGTTTGCCCACTGACAAAAAAAAAAAAAAGATCAGTCTATAATTTTAATGGTAGGTTTGTTTTAACAGTGAGACAGAATAGCAAAAAATATCCAGAAAAACATATTTCAAAAAAGTTATAATTTGATTTTCATTTTAATGAGTGAAATAAGCATTTGATCCCCTATCAATCAGCAAGATTTTTGACTCCCAAGTGTCTTCTTTACAGGTAACAAGCTGAAATTAGGAGCACTCTCTTAAAAGGGAGTGCTCCTAATCTCAGAGTGTTACCTGTATAAAAGACACCTGTCCACAGAAGCAATCAATCATATTCCAATCTCTCCACCATGGCCAAGACCAAAGAGCTGTCCAAGGATGTCAGGGACAAGATTGTAGACCTACACAAGGCTGAAATGGGCTACAAGACCATGGCCAAGCAGCTTGGTGAGAGGGTGACAACAGTTGGTGTGATTATTCGGAAATGGAAGAAACACAAAAGAACTATCAATCTCCTCAGTCTGGCGCTCCATGCAAGATCTCACCACGTGGCATTTCAATGATCATGAGAACGGTGAGAAACCAGCCTAGAACAACACTGGAGAATCTTGTCAATAATCTCAGGGCAGCTAGGACCATAGTCACCAATAAAACAATTGGTAACACACTACGCCTTGAAAGACTGAAATCCTGCAGCGCCCACAAGGTCTCCTTGCTCAAGAAAGCACATGTACAGGCCCGTCTGATGTTTGCTAATGAATATCTGAATGATTCAGAGGAGACCTGGGTGAAAGTGTTGTGGTCAGATGAGACCAAAATCAAGCTCTTTGGCATCAACTCAATTTGCCGTGGAGGAGGAGGAATGCTGCCTATGACACCAAGAACACCATCCCCACCATCAAACATGGAAGTGAAAACATCATGCTTTGGGGGTGTTTTTCTGCTAAGGGGAAAGGACAATTTTTTTGCATCAAAGAGACGATGGATGGGTCCATGAACCATCAAATCTTGGTTGAGAACCTCCTTCCTTCAGCCAGGGCATTGAAAATAGGTCATGGATGGGTATTCCAGCATGATAATGACCCAAAACACAAGGCCAAGGCAACAAAAGGAGTGGCTTAAGAACCACATTAAGGTCCTGGAGTGATCTAGCCAATCTCCAGACCTCAATCCCATAGAAAATATGTGGAGTGAGCTGAAAGTTTGAGTTACCAAACATCAGCCTCGAAACCTTAATGACTTGGAGAGGATCTGCAAAGAAGAGTTGAACAAAATTCCTCCTGAGATGTGTACAAACCTGGTGGCCAACTACAAGAAACGTCTGACCTCTGATTGCCAACAAAGGTTTGCCACCAATTACCAAGTCATGTTTTGCAAAGGAGTCAAATACATATTTTACTCATTAAAATGCAAATCAATTGATAACTTTTTTGAAATGCCTTGTTCTGGATATTTTTGATGTTATTCTGCCTCTCACTGTTAAAATAAGCCTACCATTAAAATTATAGACTTATCGTTTCTTTGTCAGTTGGCAAACGTACAAAATCTGCAGGGGATCAACTACTTTTTTCCCTCACTGTATGCTAGGGGCAAATTTAAATTTTGGCTGACAGAGCCGACACACAATCAATGAGTTTAAATGGTGCTTGGCAAAAGGGGGATATACTGTATGACCATGTTAGACACCAGACCGAATTCAACCCAAATACTGGCTTTATCAAGGTGCACTCAAGACTGTCCATTACTAGCTCCTTCATATGGCATTAATGACATGCAGTTTTAGGTATAGACTTTTGATGTACAAATTTAATCAGGAAAAAAAAAAGAAACAATACAAAGTAAAACTTAATTTTATTGGCGATTCCCAAGAAACAAAAGAAACAGATTTGCTATGACCTGCTGTGGTATTCTTTCTGCAGAAGAGCAAAGGTAATCTGATTATTTTCAGGTGAAAGGAAAAAAGAACACCAAATTTCTTACTTATTTTACCTTGTGTTATAACTGCCAGCTGTTCAGCGGCTGATTTGCGAAGTGCTATGTCCACATTTTCTGAAGTTAAGATTTCAGCCACTTTCTTGACAGTCTCTGCCTACAAATTCAATACACATTGCATACTGATTAAAAACCCTTGTTCACTGAAATAAAAACTCAGCCTCAAGGACAACAAAGGCTAATTGTATTATAGAAAAACTACAACCTGAATTGTGTTAAGAGATGTCACAGAAAGAAAATCAAGACGTATTAAGAAAACTCAGGTCTGTTCTAAATAATGAACATTTGTACTATATAATGAGCAATGACTGAAATTAACAGTTACAAAAAGTTGACGTTAAAGAACGCGGTAATGAAATAAAAGGGTGCAGACTGCTATTGCTGAACTCTCCCAAATTTGCTAGCGGTTATGCTGACAATGCAGCTTCACAGTCTTTATTTCTTGATCTGGACAAATATGCCGATAATGACCTGTAACTTTTTTGATCTGCATACTTATTTCGAGCCAGTGACCTAAATTGGCTTATAGAACAAACACCAGTCTGTCAGCAAAAAGTTGCCCGCAAATTTCTCTCATGACAGATTTCTTTCATAGTGTGTGGGTCTCAGTACTTTGTGGACACAGGCACGCTGGACAGAACCAACTAATGATGTCTACTCTAATCCCTGTTACCTGTACGCACCAACAGTGTTCAGGAAATGCAGACCTGCTCATCTGCAATACCAGTTTGGGTTATAGTGGACATGAATGATGTTTGTTGATAACTCTACATCAAACCACGTTTGCCCCCCAGTGGAGGTAAATGTATTGATAAGACCCAGTGTGAAACATCCCCATGGCTTGAAAAAGTAAAAATATTGTTTGGTGCATGAAGGCAACAAGTTAGGGTGTCTGCAAAATGCTCTCTAGTTGCTTTAAAGTGGATGTAAACCCTCACATATAGCCAGTGAAGTAAACGGCCTCAGATGATACACAGAGATGAAACAAATCTCCCTAAATAAGTTTTACATGTATATCTGCTGTCTTCATCTTTATATACTGTTTAAAAAGTTCAGATCGTGTTAGATGTTCTCTTCCTGGCTAGCACTGCAGTGAAGCCTGGGCATACAGCCAAAACAACTGATTGGAGGAAAGGCACAAACCCCCTCTCCTCATAGGTAGAGACTTTCATCTCTGTTTGTTGAATCTGGGCTCTGCTAATCTAGTTATAGCATCCTCTCCAACACAAAACTCAGGCTGCTTTTATCATATGTGACAGAGAACTTATCAGAAGTTATGAGGCTGATAACAGAAGAACGGAGCAGGAGGCAGCTACAGGACATAGTGCCTTGAAGAGAGATAACAAAAAACACTGCAGATAAATGTACTTCAAAACAAAGTGCACTTATCCTTTTTGCCTCCATTCCTTGACCTATCCTAGCTCACCCTCACTCTTCCCAGGTGCATACTTACCTAGGTCCAACAGCTATGGTCTTCTGTATTTGTTTGGGTCACAAGTCTTCACTGTCCTAGCCACGCAAGTAGACAAATACGTCCGACCTCAAGAGACTGAACAGTAAAGACTTGAGGACAAGATCTTAACAATACCTGTAGGACATGGCCATTTGATCTAGGTAAATATGCATCTATGGAGGGGGGATAAAGTAAAGTCAGAAAGAAAAGGATAAGTGCAAATCTCCTTTAACCACTTAAGGACCGCCTAACGCCGATATACGTCAGCAGAATGGCACCGATGGGCACAATCACGTACCTGATTACGTACAAGCCCAGCGGTGGGTTGCGGGTGCGTGCCCACAGCGCGCTCCCGCGACCCGGTCCGAAGCTCCGGGACCGTGGGACTCCAGCGGCGATCGTGTCCGCGGATCGGTCCCCGGAGCTGAAGAACGGGGAGAGCAGTATGCAAACACAGCTTCCCCGTTCTTCACAGTGGCGATGTCATCGATTGTGTGTTCCCTAATATAGGGACGCACAATCAATGACGTCAGACCTACAGCCACACCCCCCTACAGCTGTAAACACACTTGGTCACACATAACCCCATCAGCGCCCCTGTGGTTAACTCCCAAACTGCAATTGTAATTTTCACAGTAAAACAATGCATTTTAAATGCATTTTTTGCTGTGAAAATGACAATGGTCCCAAAAATGTGTCAAAATTGTCTGAAGTGTCCGCCATAATGTCGCAGTCATGAAAAAAAAATCGCTGATCGCCGCCATTAGTAGTAAAAAAATAATAATTAATAAAAATGCAATAAAACTATCCCCTATTTTGTAAACACTATAAATTTTGCGCAAACCAATCGATAAACGCTTATTGCGATTTTTTTTTACCAAAAATAGGTAGAAGAATGCGTATCGGCCTAAACTGAGGGAAACTTTTTTTTTATATGTTTTTGGGATATATTTATTATGGCAAAAAGTAAAAAATATAGATTTTTTTTCAAAATTGTCACTCTATTTTTGTTTATAGCGCAAAAAATAAAAACCGCAGCGGTGATCAAATACCACCAAAAGAAAGCTCTATTTGTGGGAAAAAAAGGACGCCAATTTTGTTTGGGAGCCACGTTGCACGACCGCTGAAATGTCAGTTAAAGTGACGCAGTGCCGAATCGCAAAAAGGGGCCTGGTCCTTTACCTGCATTTTGGTCCGGGTCTTAAGTGGATAAGATTTAGAGAAACAGCTTTCACCCAAACCTTAATTCTTGCTCAATAATAGCAAGAACCCATAACAACCAAACTAAATTCATCTAACAGCGATGTCATTTCATAAACTGAAAGCTGACTATGAGCTACAGGATACTGTGTTTACACTTCAGTTTTGATCTTTTTAATGAACCTAATAAAACAGTACACAAAAGCAACAAAAACGTGAACAATTATTCTTGACACAATGGAATAAAAAAAAATACAAGAGAATGTTGTTCACGCTGGCATTAAAAGCAATCGTTTGAGAGGTGTTAAAAGCGCCCTTCAAATGATATAATGGACAGCACACAGCGCTGTTCACTCTATCAAAACATGAAGTGTTTTCGTCGTATCGCCTCAAAAATTAAGCCTCATGTCAAGTCAGGAGGCATTTTAAGCCTTTCAACGCCTCCCATTTAGGTCTACGCTCATAGCAAAGAAAATAGCGCTGCGCTGAAGGTGGGGGATGGGAGAGGTGTGTAGAGGAAGTAAAATGGTCTGTATGTGATAATAGCACTACAAACAATATAGCATCAAAGGATAATCAGTGAACTAGTTGACAGAAGTAGATCACTTCTATGCATAAGTGCTAATAGGAAAACTTCATGAGCTCTATATAATGAAGTGAAAGAAAACAATAAATAAGTGATAAACAATCCAATTATATATATACAGTGTGCGTCACACAACACCCAAGTGGCTGGGATAGGCTAAGCTGAAAAGTCCATGCAGCAGAGCTTAATATTAGAAACAAGAATATAAATAATAATCAAAAGTCCAAAAATGAAATCCAAAGTAGGGAGTGCTGGTGTAGATCCCAACATGTAAGGTGAGAGAAAAGGATGGATATCCAATAATCCCTTCAGGGTGAATGAGGATGTCCCCTTACCTTACTGCTGTAAGGTAACAGCATATAGGTCCAAGTAAACTTGCCAAACGTATCTGTAAAGGTGGTTATCCAGATAGGCTCTGATTCAAGGAAACACAGGTCCCTCTTGGTGGTCACGTCTCAGGATGGCCAATGACTCGCACCCAGAGGGATAAAGCACCAATAGTGTGATACCGTTTTTAAAATTTATTTAGCAGAAAGAATACAAACGGATACTCACATGGTAAAAGGTAAAAACAGGCATATAAACAAAGGAAAATAGTTCGCCAACGTCACCTCCGGTACCTCTCGGTGGACTCGGAGACCACCGAGAGGTAGCGGAGGTGACGTTGGCGAACTATTTTCCTTTGTTTATATGCCTGTTTTTACCTTTTACCATGTGAGTATCCGTTTGTATTCTTTCTGCTAAATAAATTTTAAAAACGGTATCACACTATTGGTGCTTTATCCCTCTGGGTGCGAGTCATTGGCCATCCTGAGACGTGACCACCAAGAGGGACCTGTGTTTCCTTGAATCAGAGCCTATCTGGATAACCACCTTTACAGATACGTTTGGCAAGTTTACTTGGACCTATATGCTGTTACCTTACAGCAGTAAGGTAAGGGGACATCCTCATTCACCCTGAAGGGATTATTGGATATCCATCCTTTTCTCTCACCTTACATGTTGGGATCTACACCAGCACTCCCTACTTTGGATATCATTTTTGGACTTTTGATTATTATTTATATTCTTGTTTCTAATATTAAGCTCTGCTGCATGGACTTTTCAGCTTAGCCTATCCCAGCCACTTGGGTGTTGTGTGACGCACACTGTATATATATAATTGGATTATTTATCACTTATTTATTGTTTTCTTTCACTTCATTATATAGAGCTCATGAAGTTTTCCTATTAGCACTTATGCATAGAAGTGATCTACTTCTGTCAACTAGTTCACTGATTATCCTTTGATGCTATATTGTTTGTAGTGCTATTATCACATACAGACCATTTTACTTCCTCTACACACCTCTCCCATCCCCCACCTTCAGCGCAGCGCTATTTTCTTTGCTATTATTTTATGGTTTGATACACCTTTCAGAGCCGCAGCTGTAAACCCTCCCCCTCCCCCTCCCCCCCCTATTCTTTTTGGTAGCGCGGTAATACCCATTTTTCCACTTTTAGGTCTACGCTCAGTTGCGGTGTGTAAAGATTA
This sequence comes from Rana temporaria, assembly GCF_905171775.1. NCBI lineage: Eukaryota > Metazoa > Chordata > Amphibia > Anura > Ranidae > Rana > Rana temporaria. The sequence goes on along the minus strand of NC_053493.1, from coordinate 281,064,406 downwards.
GTTTATTAACTTTAATGGAACAGGTGTTTGATGAGTGTCAGGCCCCTTTCACACTGAGGCGTATTTCAGGCGTTTTAGCGCTTAAAATAGCGCATAAATAACGCCTGAAATAATCCTGCCCCAGCATTCTCAATGTGAAAGCCCGAGGACTTTCACACTGAGGCGATGCGCTGGTGGCAGGAAAAAAAAATCTCCTGCAAGCAGCATCTTTGGAGTGGTATAGGATCGGGGTGTTTACCGCTCCTATGCCGCTTCTTCCCATTAAAATCAATGGGAAACCGCTGTAATACCGCCGCCAATGCGCCTCTGCAGAGGAGCATTGCTGGCGGTATTAACCCTTTTCCAGACGCTAGCATGGGTTAAAACCACACCGCTAGCAGCCGAATATCACGGTAAATACGACGGTATATTGGCACTAAAAATTGCGCCGCTATACCGCCACGGCACCTCCCCTGCCTAGTGTAAAAGGGGCCTTAATGTGCGTTAAAACCGCTCCTCTAACACTTCAAAACTAGCCATGGGGCATTTGGGGAGCATTTTTAACTCATCATTACCGCTTGTAAAACGCCAGTCTAACGCCCATACTAAGGCTCATTAACACGGGTCTAACATCCATACTAACGCAATAGGAGAAATTTTAAAGCATTCGAAATTTTGTCAAGTGTGAACAAGCCTTAAGGCTACAAGTTACAAAAAACATATGTTCTCAAGGCTCATTAAATTCACATTCCAGACCCAGTAACATTGTCCCTCTTGTACAACTGCTTTAGTTTAAACTAGATCATCTTCTGACATTTGAAATGAGCTGCAACATGATCCCACCCTAAATTGAGATTTGTATTGATCTTACAGGGATCTGTTGATGGCCTTACTAGCAGGTCAATAAAAATACCCCAGAGGGTCAACAATAATATCTAAGTGGCCAGAATTCCCCAATTTATCAAAAAGACAAAGATACTGTATACATAAACAGTAGATGAAGGATCACAATGACATACAAATGACAGATTTCAAATAAGGACCTTACCAACCATGAATCAAAGAAAACAGCAATAACGTGGTGCCATTATTTTTCCCAATAAAAAAAGAGGAACATTTTCAGTCATAGATCATTTTGTGTGTGTGCTATTTTATGTAAATGTATGGCTATCAACCTAAAAGACATATATTTCATAGAAAGATCAATAAATATGTTAACCTTGAAAAAGGATATTCCCTTATCATCCAGCTTTAAGTCAACCGGCCGCTCTGTAATATAAATGCTAACGGCTTTTGACATTACACTTCCTTGCAGCTCGGGGCGTCTGCACCTTGAATCTCTTTCATTCATTAGGTGGACTGATAGCCACTTAATGCCCACAGAACGGAGCCTAGAAAAATTAAATCATAAAAGCATTGAAACATTGTAATTGAAACCATAAAGCTGTTTATTGATAACCAGCATGTCTACAAGCACTCTGAAATTACCTATTCTAACTTTACAACTGAAGCATTCTGGCTCAATACTATGATGCATTCTAATCTTAATACATTTTACCTATTACCAACTCTACCACCCAAACTAATAGCTTTTTTCCCCCCAATAATACTTAGCAAAACTTCTTAAGAGGACCTAAAGTCATGCATCCAATTTGTCCATAAAAGTGTGTTGTTATTTTACGAAAGGAAGAGGCTATTCAAGTTGAGTGAACACTCAATTTGCAGAGTGAATCTAATGCCGCATACACACCATCACTTTATGTGATGAAAAAAAACGACACTTTCTGTGAAGTAAAAAATGACGTTTTTGAAACTTCAATTTTCAAAGACGAAGTTGCCTACACACCATCGTTTTTCTCACAATGTTCTTGCAAAGCGAGGTTACGTTCCACCACGTTTTACCATTGAAGCTTGCTTCATAAGTAGCTTCTGGGCATGCGTGGATGAAAAAACGTCTTAGAAAACGACGTTTTTTGCTACACACGGTCAATTTCTGTGAAGTAAAAAGTGCACTTTTGAAAAACGACACATAAAATTGAAGCATGCTTCAATTTTTTTTGGTCGTTTTTTACAAGACATAAAACGACGTTTTCCCCCACACACAGTCAATTAAAGTGACGTTTTTAAAAACGTCATTTTTTTTCATCACATAAAGTGATGGTGTGTACGGGGCATTAGTGAACAAAGCTAGATCTACTTTAAATACTCAGTCATGTGCTAGCGAACATAGGGCCAGATTCATGAAAAATTGCGGCGGCGTAACGTATCCCCTTTACGTTACTCCGCCGCAAGTTTTTGTCGTAAGTGCTTGATTCACAAAGCACTTACGTGTTAACTTGCGGCGGCGCAACGTAAATCTGTCCGGCGCAAGCCCGCCTAATTCAAATGGGGCGTGTGTCATTTAAATTAGGCGCGCTCCCGCACCGAATGTTCTGCGCATGCTCCGTGTAAAAAAATTTGCCCCGACGTATTTTTTGAACGGCGACGTGCGTTACGTCGTTTCGTATTCCCGGACGTCTTACGCAAAAGAAAAAAAAAAATTAAATTCGACGCGGGAACGACGGCCATACTTTAACATGGCTGGTCTAAATGTAAGCCATGAAAAAGCAGGCTTATGTTTGCGACGGGAAAAACCGACTAGCGACGACGTAAGAGAATGCGACGAACTGGCGTACCTTCGTGGATCGCCGTAAACAGCTAATTTGCATACCCGACGCTGGAAAACGACGCAAACTCCACCCAGCGGCCGCCGGAAAATTACACCTAAGATCCGAAGGCGTACGAAGCCGTACGCCTGTCGGATTCTTTGCCAAAAGCCGTCGTATCTTGGTTTGAGGATTCCAAATCAAGATACGACACGGCAAATTTGAAAATACGCCGGCGTATCAGTAGATACGCCGGCGTATTACTGCTGTGAATCTGGCCCACAGTTTTTTTTAATTTTCCCATACATAATTGGATATATATATATTATTTTTTTTTAAACAGTCAATATAAAAGTGAATATAAATTTTGCAAAGTTCACTTTGCTAGGTGAACCACCTCTACTGCTTTAGTAAATTAACCTCAACATGTACAGTATACGTTTTATGCCAAAAAGTTTGGTTATATCTTGTGTTCTATACTGTCAACATATTATGTAGTGTAACTAGAATTTGATGGGGTCCAGGCTTTATTTATATGCTTATCTTCTTATTGTAAGTGCACAATGTTTTTGCAATTTCTTTCCCATCTTGTTGGACCACTTCATGACTAGGCTACATTTACTTTCATGTAAAAAAAAAAAGTTGGCAACCAGGTGAGGATTAAAGCCTTGTACACACGATAGGTTAACCAGAGGACAGGTCTGAAGGACCGTTGTCATAGGTTAACCGATGAAGCTGACTGATGGTCCGTCACGCCTACACACCATAGGTTAAATAACCGATCGTGTCAGAACGCGGTGACGTAAAACACAACGACGTGCTGAAAAAAGCGAAGTTCAATGCTTCCAAGCATGCGTCGACTTGATTCTGAGCATGCGTGGGTTTTTAACCGATGGTCGTGCATACTAACGATCGGTTTTGACCTATCGGTTACCAATCCATAGGTTAATTTTAAAGCAAGTTGGCTTTTTTTTAACCAAAGGTTAAATAACCTATGGGGCCCACACACGATCGGTTTTGACCGATGAAAACGGTCCATCAGACCGTTATCCTCTGGTTAACCTATCGTGTGTACGAGGCTCAATACAATTTCTCTTTATTTTGTCCAATGAGTACACTTTGCAAACTGAGCAAAAACGATTGTGTTTTAGCCTATGAAGGCCTAACTCATAGTTGTCTGACCTAACCAACTAGACAGATATATAGCAAAGTCAAACCTCCCCTAGCTGGGATCACAATTAGACATTTTACCATTTGGTACTCTGACAGTGTACCTCATGGTTTATTAACCAATTGTGATCCTACCTGGGGGGGGGGTTAGGTTTATCTTGTTATATATATCGGTCTAGTTGGTTGTGTCAGACTAACTATGAGTAAGGCCTTAGTAGGCTGAAACGCATTAGTGTTGGCTCTGTTTGGACTATGTGTACTTCTTGGATGAAATAAAGAGACCTTGTATTCATCCTCACCTGGTTGCTGACTTTATCTACATGAAAGGACTCTTGTGTTGTGGAGTGGAGATTGCAAGTCAGGCACAGTGAGCTGAAACAGAGTTCTTGCTGGCCCTGAATGCATGATTGTGTTGCAGTGTCAATATCTTGCATGTGTGTTTGAATAGTTACTTTTAGCCTTTAGCTCTACTTTAAACAATATAGTGAAGTTTTTTTTGCATCCTATCATGACCATAATTACAATTTAATAAAAAAAAAAATATTAAAACATAGCATGAACTAGATCCCAATGCCCTCAACACTCATTGGACACTTTTCTACAGCCAAGTTGATCTGGTTTAGAAGAAAAAAATAATTTAGCTCTAAGTGATGTAATCAACAGCATTGTCATATACAATATATAAATACATAAATACAGTCATGTGAAAAAGTAAATACACCCCCGCCCCCCCAGAAATTGCTAACTTTTTCAACATATTTGAACAGGCAAACATTAGATCTTGATTACCTAAACACACAGGACAATAAATTGACAAAGTGTATTCATTTCCATTATCAGAATAACAAAAATTCAGATTTTTCATATGAAAAAAAACAAGCAACCCCCAAGTTCCTAATTAGGTTTCAATTAGTAGAACCTCCATAGGGAGTATTCAGGTGCAACATGTTTTACTTAACCCTCGGATGTCTAGTTGTCTGGTGTTCGCTGTGCTACTCATGTAGATGGTGACATGCCAAGATCAACAAAGGCCATCAGAAAAAATGAATCTGGCAAGGGATTTTAATAGATTCCCAAATTATTTAAATCAAGTATTTCACTCTAAAGAAAATAATATATATTTTTTTTAAATTGCTAGGTTGTTCCGGACAAGCTGGCCCAGCAAATTCAACCCAGGAACTGATGGCAAATGAAGTTTCCAAAAAAAATACAATTTTACTGCGGGGTGTTCAGGTAACTTTTGCAATAGTTGTGGTCTAAGTGCATGCATCAGAAAGAGATTGCATCAGTCCAGCCTGCATGAGAGGCGAGTTAAAAATAAATAAATAAATTCTTGCCCAAAAATGAATATTAGAGAAAGGTTACAGTTTGCCCATTAAGCAAATAAGCCAATCCTTCTGGAGAATTGGGCTAATGAAGATTAGCTAATGAGATTAGCATAAAAAGAAAAAAAAGACAACTTACGTCAGCTTTTTAGCAAATAAAAATCGCATTGCAGCTCTTAAAAGAGCTGTTTTAGTCAACATTCCTTCTCCTCTTTCTGATGTCTCACATAAGGTTAGGATGGAGGTACCCACTGCATCATCCATATCTGCAAAGCCCTGAAAGAGAAAAACATGAAATTTATCTAACTAAAGGAACTACTCGAAACAAAAGTTGAACTTTAAAGCCAATAAAACACCAGACAGAAGACATAAATCAAAAAACAGAAATAGGGAATATACTGTTCTACTTCCGTTAACAAAAGTAGTATGAATATGGCAGGTCACGGAAAAGCTCCAGAGACTACAAATGGCTGACAATCAACCAGATTTGATTTTTTTATTTTATTTCTATCATATACTAAAAATCTAGGCATGTACAGCTGTGCTGTACAAAATCTTTAACACCGTACAAGAGCACAGCTACCCAATTAGCTTTATATCTGCCGATTGAAATTGGAAAAAGAGATCATTGATGATTGGTTGCTATGGGTGACTGTTCTTTGCATAATGAAATTACACATAATTGGAATCATATGTGATATAGTTGCATTTGCACTAAACCTAAAATGAGAAATTGATATTATGGGAAAGTCTAATGAAAAAATTCAATCGGAATTTCCGATGAAAAAAGTCAGATGGAACTTTTTCCTTCGGAAATTCCGCGCACACACAACCGTTTTTTGGGTTCATTAAAAACGTGTGTGGGCTTCAGAGCATTTTTCACTATCTAAAAAATGGGCATTAAAAATTTCGAACATGCTCTATTTTTTCACGACGTTTTTAACGTTGTCGTTTTTAAGGTTGTAAAAAATGGTCGTGTGTGGGCTTTAACGACGTGAAAAATCTGTGCATGCTCAGTAGCAAGTTATGAGACGGAAGCGCTCTTTCTGGTACAACTACCGTTCGTAATGGAGTAAGCACATTCATCGCGCTGTAACAGACAGAAAAGCGCCAATCGTCTTTTACTAACACAAAATCAGCTAAAGCAGGCCAAAGGGTGGCGCCATCCAAATGGAACTTCCCCTTTATAGTGTCGTTGTATGTGTTGTACGTCACCACGCTTTGCTAGAGCATTTTTTTCACAATCGTGTGTAGGCAAGGCCGTTTTAATGATCGGGTTGAAAAAAACTTTTTTTAACCCGAGTTTTTTCTAGACCCTTAAAAACGTAATTTTTTTAGAACCCGAAAAACGGTCGTGTGTACGCGGCATTAGAAAGATAACATGTTCTCTTTTTTCCGTTCGTCTGTATGGAGCGCCGACGGAGGAAAAAACATGCATGCTCAGATTCAAGTCGATGCATGCTCAGAAGCATTGAACTTCATTTTTTTCGGCTTGCCGTAGTGTTGTACGTCACTGCGTTATTGACGGTCGGAATTTGGTGTGACAGTGTGTATGCAAGACAGCTTGAACGGAATTCCGTCGGAAAAATTGGGCAGAGTTTATCCTGACGGAAATTCTGATTGTGTGTCCAAGGCATTACTAGATGCATTTATAGTTATATATATGCAAAAGTATTCATAGATCAACTACTAGCCCAACCGTTGGTAGTTTTTCTCTATGGGGTTATTAAACAAGAAATCAACTGCGTCTAGAAATTTTGATTTCTAGTTTACCATCCACCATAATTTCCAATGCTCAGTTCTGACTGTAACATATTTATCTATGAACAATAATAAAAACCCTTTTACATAACCCAGCCTGTAATAATGTGTGTGTTTTTTAAAACATATGTTCAGCCAAAATCACAAACGGAAAAATCAGCACAAAGGGCATAACTTATAGTCAGTAGGATGTGTCCCTGGTGCCGATTCCTCTTCTCTTAGTGAAAAGTATTCCTCCATTCTGTTCTCGCCATAATCTTCTGGTTCGGCAGGGTGTTAACACAACTAACGGGCTGTCACAAACTCTCATCAAGGAAGCCCAACTATGCCCATCATTTCTGCTCAGTTCCTCCATTCACAGAAGTCATACTACAGCTTTGATGAATGGAATGCAATCTATGAATGATAGACAGGTGCATGATTGATAGCATCTTCTTCCCCTCCATTCATAGATCAGGTTTCATTCATTGAAGCAGTAGTATGACCTTTATTTAACCACTTGCCAATCGGCTAACGCCGATATACGTCAGCAGAATAACACGGCTGTGCAAAGCAACATAAAGACATACAAACACAAAAGGAGAAACATAAAGACATACAAACACAAAAAAGAACAAAAAAAACACAATGCAGCTATACAACCTGAAGGCGGCATCCTTTGTTCATCTCTGGACTGTTCCTGGCGAGGTGCGCATGTGTGGGTTTTTCTCGGCATGCGCGCAACGCCATGACATCATGCGTTTTGCTGCGAAGATGATGGCAATGGCTGGGGCGATTTCGCCTTCCAGGATGCCAAGGGAGCAACACGGAGGCCGCCCCCAAGCGGCCTGGACACCCATTCACCAGGGAGAGGGGGGAAGGAGGCACCACCTGCATCTGTTTACCCTAATTGCCCTTGGTATATATCAATGACCAGCTGCTTGCAGATCATACCATGATCGCTCGCAGACCCTATGGACCACACTGCACATATCCTCTCCTGGTTCCCAGTTACCAACTTTTCTGCCTGACCGCAGTTAAACCTATATTTCAACATATATTAACCAACATAATACAAGGTAAATGTCTATATTACACATATATCTCTATGATTCAACTCTTTTGATACTCTTAACTTTCACTAATTAGGTTCATTCACTCACACTCTAACACCCATTTGCAGACACACACACACACACACACACACTTGTTTTTACATTGCTTCAACACCACAGCTTATATCCTGCGGGTAACATCAAAACACATACACAACACACATATATACAACACACACACATACACACCTTTTCTCATTTTCACATATTATTTGAATTAAATTTTAATTTTATTTTATATATTTTTTTTTCTCTCATTTGATCACCCCAAGCATTACACACAACACCTTATCACTCCAATTTGATCATCAACACTCCACTGTCCCTGCTGGGTTTGCTCTATCACATATTATATTTCACTCACACAACCTTCACCAATCCCAACACTTTTAATTCAAGATTGCACTTTAATTTATGACAATTACACTCTATTTTACATTGCATACTAACATACCTCATTACCCATACCCCTACCCCTAGAAGTTAACTATACTTCTGGGATTTTTGGTACCTGATGAGACACTATGATAGTTGGTCCATATACTTCTAATAATCCATGTTAATGTGCCAAGAGCCAATATACCCATAACCATTACACTCTATATATGGTAATTGATTGGGGATTAATTGCAGGTTCTGATTCTCCCGTCCCCTGGAGGGTGTCAATCTTGTGTGGCTCCTTGTAAGCCCCTCAGACCGGGCTCTTCTGCCGTGGGGGAGTGGGTTCCCTTACGGATCCTCCTCATCACCTGGCAATTCACAACCCATCTGGCCATGGGACCATCCACTCCAATTCAACGGTAAATATCTCTTCATGCTAGACCCCAAATGGGACTTATGATGATGTTTTCCTATAGCTGAAATTATGTAATGTGTTTTATAGAGCTAATTTCCCCCTGATGATGACTGCTACAGAGGTCGAAACGCGGGGGAATGAGGGGACAAGAGACAGCAGGAGCACCGCAGTGGCATTGCTTGGGCCCATAAGTCTCAGTTCTTGGTCCATGCACACCAGATCTTCTCGAACTTCTTAGGACATTTACGGTTCATATATGTAAGCTTATACAGGGGTAGCGTGGTGTCCACCAGGGCCCTCCATTGGGAGACTGTTGGAGGCTTGGGCTGCTTCCATTTAAGTAGAATGGCCTGTCTAGCATAGAACGAGGCGTAAAATACAAACAGCCTTTTGTGTGCGTTAGATATGACATTATCACAAACTCCCAGAAGCAGTATAATTGGGTTCAGGTCTATATGCAAATTGCCCACTGAGTTAATAATATCTACTACCTCCGACCAGAATTGTTGAATAATAGGACACGACCAGACAACGTGTAAAAAGGTACCCAGGTCAGTAGTACATTTGGGACATCTATCTGTTTGGAACGGGTATATTCTAGAGAGTCTCAAAGGCGTATAATAAGCTCTGTGTATAAATTTGAGTTGGATGTACCTATCCCTTGCTGAGACCATCAGGGGAATATATTGCTGGATTCCTTCCTCCCAATCATCAGCAGCAAGGGCAGGGAGATCCTCCCTCCACTTGTCATACAGTTCGGTCCCTCCACCCGGCCCCCCACAAGACAACCTAATATATAGAGAGGAGAGAACACGATCCACAACTCTGGAAGTCAGAAATGTCTCCACCCCGTGTGACCGCAGCTCGATACCCTCAGGGAATTGGGCCTAAAATGCTATTTTTATTTCCCTTGCATGTCCCCCTCGATCTACAGCGACTGCACTTCAAGGTGCAATTTCAGTGCAATTTCAAGTGCACTTGTAGTGCAAAGTGGATTTGCCTTTCGTAAATAACCCCCAATGTATATACTGTGTTAATAGACAAACCAATTCATCTGTCCCTGTAGAATTATATAGAGATTAGCCACAGCCAGTGTATAGAAGCCAGCATGTAGAGGAAAACACTTGCTCTGTGTAGAAGCAGTGGTCGCTTTGCAAAGATCCATCATGCCGAATGAGAGCTAGAGCTCCACAACCAGTGAATCCTTTGCCCTTGCTCAAGAGGACCACAGCCAGAAATGCTAGGGGGTTGTTTTTCAAAGTGATTTCTCAACAAATTAAAGCATGGAGACATGGATCGATGGGGGAGTTTGCTTTGTATAATAAAAATTTATTAAAAGGGCGTTTTTGGTTGTGATGCTCAGATGCAGCAAAGATGCGCTTTAAAGTGGTTCTAAAGCCTTAAGGTTTTTCACTTTAATACATCTCTGTGAAAAATCTTGTGTGCTGCAGCTGCCCCTACCCCCCCCCCCCCATACCCCCCTGTTCCTTACTTGAGCCCATCCGATTTAGTAAAGTGTATGAGCGCATCGGCTCCAGCCACTGTCTCTCTCCACATTGGACAGATTGACAGCAGCGGAACCATTGCAGTCAATCAAATCCGGTGACATGGGAACAGGAGGTGCACACAGTAGCAGGACTCGAGAGCGAGCACGCACAGAAAGCAGCTTTCCCCTGGGGGGCACCTGATGATGAGGAGGGGCTTGGAGTTCCAGTGGGGGACCCCAGAAGAAGAGAAATTGGGGCTGCTCTGTACAAAACCATTGCACAGAGCAGGTAAGTATAGGCATGTTTGTTATTTTTATTTTATTTTTTAAACAAAGCTTTATAACCACTAAGGCCCCTTTTTACACAAGGCGCACTCCTACTTAGCGGAGTCCGGACCTGAACGGTGCGACTGTGTGAAAGGGGCCTTAAAGAGGAACTGGAGTAATGTCCCCCAACCAACATATTCAAAGCTGATCTGAAATAATAATAGTAATTTAATTTCTTAAAGGAAAATTATAGTGTAGATACATTATTGCTGTGTAGAATAATTTGTGATGCAATTTCACATGCTACTATACTTTTTTTTAAATGTATAGATTTGTAGACTAGCCACTAGAAGTAGGTCAGTTTAGCTACTAGGATGGCTCTTTCTAACTACTAAAAGGACATTTAAGAAAATAAAAAGATATACGTTGCCGACTGCATTGCTTTCAGTGAGCTGCTTGACTTACGCTTCCACTGTGGCAAACAGGAGAAACGCGCTACCACTGTGAAGAACTGCAAATCAGCAAGCGGACCCTTTATATGTGATGAGAAAATGCATTTATAATTTAAAACAAGGCAACAAAGAATTGAAATATTGATGAGATTCCTTACATTTATTTGATCTCTGCTCCATGTGTAACTACCGTATTTATTGGCATATAACACGCACAGGCGTATAACACGCACCCTAACTTTAAGAGGGAAGCTTCAGGAAAAAAACATTCCACAGCCCCCTGCGCATAACACGCAGGCACAGTTTACCCTCCATTTTCAGGGTAAAAAAGTGAGCGTTATACGCCAATAAATACAGTATATTGAAAAGATTATACATTGCTTTTGAAAAACATGTTGCTACTTGTCCTATGTAGAAGGTCCATTGTCAATGACAAATGTGCACTTCCTATCACATTTAACAAATCAGCAAGTAAAATGCTTGTCTGCTTGCAATGCATTAGGACACAAGTAGAAGTTAATGGGTGAAAGTGAGATAAAATGGACAATACCTGTAAAACTGGTATGACAGGATGAAGTGCTTCAATAAATTTATTCCAGCACAATGCAGACATCACAAGCTGTCCTTGAAGTAAAAATGTCAGAATGGTCTTAGCAGCACAATAAATCTGAAAGAAATACAAAAATAAAAAATAACATGCTTTGCCAAGACATCTTTTTTCTTTTAGGTTGCATTCACACCTGATCAGAGTGACTTTCAGACATTTTTATTTGAGCGTTTTTCTAAGCATTTTTAGAAGTGTACAGCATAGCTCCCAACTGTCCCTGATTTTGAGGGACTGTCCCCGATTTGGAGCAATGTCCCTCTGTCCCTCATTCCTCCTCATTTTGTTCTGATCTATATTACTTGTATATAAAATTAACTTGTTTCCTCAGTTTAGGCCGATACAAATTCTTCTACATATATTTGGTAAAAAAAAAAACGCAATAAGCGTTTATTGATTGGTTTGCGCAAAAGTTATATGGCTAGATTCAGAAAGAGTTACGCCGGCGTATCAGTAGATACGCCGTCGTAACTTGGAATCTAAGCCGTCGTATGTTTAAGTGTATGCTCAAACTGAGATACACTTAAACCTAGCTAAGATACGACGGCCTGCGCCGTCGTATCTTAGCTGTCTAGTTCCGCCGGCCGCTAGTGGCGTGCACGCTGATTTATGCCTAGAATGCGTAAATCAGCGAGATACGCCGATTCACGAACGTACGCTTCCCCGTCGCAGTAAAGATACACCGTTTACGTAAGGCGATTCCCGGCGTAAAGTTAGTCTAACAGTTGGCCTAGTCAATGTTAAGTATGGATGTCGTTCCCGCGTCGAAATTTGAAAAATGTACGTTGTTTGCGTAAGTCGTCCGTGAATGGGGCTGGACGTAATTTACGTTCACGTCGAAACCAATACGTCCTTGCGGCGTACTTTGGAGCAATGCACACTGGGATATGTCCACGGACGGCGCATGCGCTGTTCGTAAAAAGAAACGTCAATCACGTCGGGTCACAAGTAATTTACATAAAACACGCCCCCCTCATCCTCATTTGAATTAGGCGCGCTTAGACCGGCCCATTTACGCTACGCCGCCGTAACTTAGGAGGCAAGTGCCTCTCTGACTTACGGCGGCGTAACGTAAATACGATACGCTACGCCGCCTCAAAGATGCGCCCATCTACCTGAATCTAGCCCATAGTGTTTACAAAATAGGGGATAGTTTTATGGCATTTTTATTAATAATTATTTTTTTATTACTAGTAATGGCGGTGATCAGCGATTTTTTTCGTGACTGCGAAATTATGGCGGACACATCGGACACTTTTGACATATTTTTGGGACCATTGTCCTTTTTACAGCGAAAAGTGCTATAAAAATGCACTGATTACTGTGAAAATGACAATGGCAGTGAAGGGGTTAACCACTAGGGGCCGCTGTAGTGGTTAAGTGTGACCTCATGTCTGTTTCCTACTGTAGGGGGGGCGTGGCTGTACGTGTGACATCACGGATCGTCGTTACCTATAACAGGGAACAGACGATCAGTGACAATGCCACAGAGAAGAACGGGGAAGGTTTGTTTACACTCATCTCTCCCCGTTCTTCAGCTCCTGGTCTGCTTGTCCCGCGGTCACGGAGCTTCGGCTGGGTTCTTAAAATGGATGTACAGCCGTGCCATTCTTTTGACCTATATCATCGTGCAGCAGTCCTTAAGTGGTTAATTAACCTTTTTTGGTCAATTCTCCTTTAAGAGGGTGTGGTTGGGGGGGGCGTGTCCTATGCCAACATACATTTGCTAGTAGGTGTCCCTCATTCCCATCTCAAAATGTTGGGAGGTATGGTACTGTATTACAAGCATTTTACAGATTTCGGCATTTTTGCTTAGCCAATAGAAAGCACCAAGTGGAGCATATTAGGGGTGGAGAGCTGATGTTTGAGCAGAAATCGCAAAGTAAAACACTAATGGAGCACATTTTTAGGCATTTTAATTGAAGTCTATGGGGCCCAATCTGCCAAAAAGAAGCTCATGTACTTTTTTGACAGGCATTTTGCTCCAGCCGACGGAACACTCAGATGTGAACAGGGGTCATTAAAATAAATGGGATTTGGATTGTTGAGCATTTTAGATCTACAATCTGCAAGTAGAAAATTGCTCAGGTGTGAACAGGGCGTTAGACAGAAGTCACATGGTGAAAATAAAAGTTAGAAATACTGGTTTAAAATAACATTGTTAACCTTGTCAAAGTGGCTGTAAACCCGAAAAAAAAAAAAAAATTATTCTTTGCTGTCACAATGTAAAGTATAAAGCCTCGTACACACGATCAGTCCATCCGATGAGAAGGGTCTGAAGGACCGTTTTCATCGGTTAACCGATGAAGCTGACTGATGGTCCGTCGCACCTACACACCATAGGTTAAATAATCGATCGCGTCAGAACATGGTGATGTAAAACACAACGACGTGCTAAAAAAAAAAAACGAAGTTCAATGCTTCCAAGCATGCATCGACTTGATTCTGAGCATGCGTGAATTTTTAACTGATGGTTGTGCCTACTAACGATCGTTTTTGACCTATCGGTTAGGAATCCATAGGTTAAATTTAAAGCACGTTGGCTTTTTTTTTAACCTATGGATAAATAACCTATGGGGCCCACACACGATCGGGTTTGACCGATGAAAACGGTCCATCAGACCGTTGTCCTCTGGTTAACCTATCGTGTGTACGAGGCCTAAGATTTCCTATCATCTGTGCCCAATCTTGCCACAAAGAGTTAATCCAGCTCTGAGCAATCCTCTTTTATTGTTCAGTGAAATAAAATGGACTTACAGAGAAAAACCTCAGTCCGTTCCGCCCCCTTGCTGTGAGTCACAGGTTATTTACATATCTTATGCACTAACTTGGAGACAGGCATTATTTTTTAATTCCCACCCCCACTCTTTTTCTGAGGTCATATGGTTACTTTTCTGGATTTTGACTGGATGTTAGTGATCATAGCAGAATTTAATGTAAAGGGAGTGTAGAGGTGGGCGGGGAGTCTACTGACATCACGACTCCACCCACAGAGCTCCAGACAACAGATCCACCCACAGAATCTGCAGTTTTTCAGTTCTTATAACAGACAGAGGGGAGACATTTTACAGGTAAGGATACATGCAGGAGGCATGTATATCCTTATAGATCAGCACTATGGCAGTAGTTTAGAAAGGATGAGAGTGGGTTTACATCCACTTTAAGGTACACAACCGTAAGGGTCTGCGTTGATGACTTTTGTTCAAGTCAGATGGGTTTAGGGTTCCCATACAAGCCTATGGGAATGCAAACCTCACTTGAAGCAGGTAATAAGGAGGTGAAATGCAGGTCAAATGTCAATTAACCACTTCCATACTGCGCCTATTCTGGCACTTCTCTCCTTCATGTAAAAATCATAATTTTTTTGCTAGAAAATTACTCAGAACCCCCAAACATTATATATATATATTTAGAAGACACTCTAGGGAATAAAGTGGCAGTCATTGCAACTTGTTTATCCCGCATGCTATTTGCGCAATAATTTTTCAAACACCTTTTATTTGGGAAAAAAAAAAAACGGTTTCATGAACTAAAAAAATAACAAAAAACAGTAAAGTTAGCCCAATTTTGTATAAATGTGAAATATGATCTTACGCTGAGTAAATAGATACCTAACTTGTCACGCTTTAAAATTGCGCACACTTATGGAATGGAGCCAAACTTCGGTACTTAAAAATCTCCATAGGCGACAATTTAATTTTTTCACAGGTTACCAGTTTAGAGTTACAGAGGAGGTCTAGTGCTAGAATTTTTGCTCTCGCTCAAATACACACGGGGATACCTCACATGTGTGGTTTGAATAGCGTTTAAATATGTGGGCGGGACTTACGTGCACGTTCGCTTCTGAGCGTGAGCTCCTGGGGACAGGGGTGTTTTAAACTTTTTTTTATTTTTATTTTTTTTTCATTTTTACACTTTTTTTTACCTTTTTCTTTATCACTTTTATTCCTATTACAAGGAATGTAAACATCCCTTGTAATAGGAATAGTGTGTGACAGGTCCTCTTTATGGAGAGATGCGGGGGTCAATAAGACCCCACATCTCTCCTCCAGGCTGGAAAGCATGAGATTGGGAAAAAAATGTCACCGAACTCATGCTTTCAGCCACGATTGCGGCTTTGTTTACTTCCGGGTACCCGGGCGTGACATTATGACGTCGCACCCAGGCCTCCGACGGTCATAGAGAGACTGGTGACCATCTGGTAGGTCCTTAACCCATCAGCAGGACCGTTATCTGCTCCTTTGTGCAAGGAAAAACAGGATGATCACTGCCAGAGCCCTACAAAATGACCTCCAGCAGGCCACTGGTGTGAATGTCTCTGACCAAACAATCAGAAACAGACTTACCGTGGGTGGCCTGACGTCATCTAGTGGGCCCTGTGCTCACTGCCTGGCACCGTGGAGCTTGATTGCCATTTGCCACTGAACACCAGAATTGGCAGGTCCGCCACTGGTGCCCTGTGTTTTTCACAGATAAGAGCAGGTTCACCCTGAGCATGTGACAGACACGAAAGGGTCTGGAGAAGCCACAGAGAATGTTAGGCTGCCGGGAACATCATTCAGCATGACCGGTTTGGTGGTGGGTTAGTGATGGTCTGGGGAGGCATATCCATGGAGGGCTGCACAGACCTCTACAGGCTACACAATGGCACCCTGACTGCCATTAAGTAGTGGGATGAAATCTTTGGGCCCATTGCCAGACCATATGCTGGTGCAGTGGGTCCTGGGTTCAACCTGGTGCATGACAATGCCTGGCCTCATGTGGCAAGAGCATGCAGTTTCTGGAGGATGAAGGAATTGTTACCATTGAATGGCCCCCACGCTCGCATGACCTAAATCCAAAAGAACACCTCTGGGACATTATGTTTCGGTCCATCTGACACCACCAGGTTGCACCTCAGTCTGTTCAGGAGCTCAGTGATGCTCTGGTCCAGATCTGGGAGGAAATACCCCAGGACACCATCCGTCGTCTCATTAGGAGCATGCATAATGTTGCCAGGCATGCATACAAGCACGTGGGGGCCATACAAACTACCGAGTACCATTTTGAGTTGCTGCAATGAAATTTCAGCAAAATGGACTAGCCTACTGCATCATTATCATTTTTTCACTTTGACTTTTGGAGCGTTATTGAATTCAGCTCTCCGTAGGTTTATAATTTTCATTTCCATCAAAGATGTGGCATTTTTTGTCCCCAACACATTACCTAGTCCATATCATTATAGATCTCTAGCATGATATATTTTTCCCCATTGAGATCTGATGCGTTTTTAAAGTGTTTTTTGAGCAGCATGCATATATTTTCATAAAAGATAAACAAGCATGCAGGAATACAATAGTAAAGTTTGAATGGATACCTCTTTGTTTGAGTCTTGTAAGCCAAATGTGATTATTTCATAGAGAACTTTTTGATGAAGTAAAAAATTTATACTACTGCAAATTGAAGAAACAGGCTTCGTCACATTGTAAATTCCTAAGGCATCCTAGAATGAATATAAAAATCAGTATATAAACTAGAAAAGTATTGCATTTCACATAGAATAATCATAACTTATGACAGCTTGTTATATTAGATTTAACCAGGCAGTATTGCATTAGACCCTGGTCAAGCCTATGTGCCTTTATGTAAAACAGTGTTGCAGTATACTGTGCATAATGAATAAATGTGACTTCGACATCTCAGAACTGTCATCCACATAACACAATTTAAGTAGACAAATAAATGTAAGGTTAAAGCACCCTTCAAAATCAGATAAAGAAAAAAAAAGCAAATCCCTTGCACAGTAGTACAATTTTTGAAGGTGTTTAAAGGAGTATTAAACCTTTAGTGGTTGTAAAGTCAAAACAACATTTCACCGACAGCCCCTCTGTTCTATCAACCCATCCTACATTAGGTAAAGGTTTGTGTAAAACGATGCCTCTAAATACCTCATCTCCGATCTTTTCTGGCCAGTCACGTGACCTCTGAATGCACTGCTCCTCCGAATTAAGGGCTACAGTGGGAGGGGCAAAGATCCCCCCTCTGATGTCAACCGGGGAGGTCACGTAACCACCGTGCTGTCCACTCAGCCCCTCCCGCAGCAGCCTCTAGATCAGAGGAGAGTGGCTGGAGATCATGTGAACAGCCAGAAAAGATCTAAGATAAGGTATTTAGAAGAATCGTTTTACACAAACCTTTACACAGTATAGGATGGCTTGATAAAACAGGAGTGCTGGCAGTAATCTGTATTTAACTTTACAGCCAGCTATTAATAGCAGTAGGAGGAGAGGGGCAGCTCACACACAGGAGCTGACAGGCAGGGAGAGAGGAGAGCAGCGTGATGACAGAGGCATGTAACCTGACCACGGTAGTCATGGATCAGCAGCCACTAATGGGGGCAGAGGAACAGGCAGGATCAACCAGGTTTTTTAATGCTTGGAGAGGGGCAGATTAGACAGCACAAGCACTGTGCTCTTTAACCTGCTATAAGGGAACATTTTTTTAAGGGTAACAACCTTATCAAATCGAGAATAATAAAGCGAAGTAAGCGATTTACGAGAAATCTAAACACTTTCTGTTTACAGCTTTCAAAAATGCTTAGGGTCTTCAAAGGAAAGAGTTAACAGTGGGCAGTGTAGTCTCCAGTCAGTCTGTTAGCTTGGAGACATTATGGGGGTGGAGGAGAGAGAATAAGGGAAGGGGGAATGCCTTGTCATCTTAAAGGGGTTGTAAAGGAAAAAAAATGTTTTCATAATAAGCATCCTTTACCCGCAGACATTCCACTTTTCACTTCCTCATTGTTCGTTTTTGCTCAGAAGTTGCTCTATTTCTTCTCTGCTCTGTTCACTTCCTGCTTGTCTAATTGTTACTCATCACCGTGATGGGAGGCTTTACTGCGGTGGTCAGTAACATGCTCACCCCCTCCTGGGAACTACATCTGTGTGGCAGGACGCTCTCTACGTGTTAGAGACTTCAAGGAGGTGTGAATTACTGGGCGTGCCGCAATTCATACTGGGAAATTCTTACATGTACGAATGATGCAAACCAGGAAGTGAATGAGAGAACAGAAACTAGAATGCCGGAGGTGATATAGATGAAGGAATTTAATAGGTATTTACTCTTTTTTTAACAGAATCATTACACTATTCCGTCTGTCTACCTTGCAGACATAAATTTTAGGCAAAACATTTTTTTTTTCTTTACAAAGCCTTGAAGCTATGGGTGCGTTTCCATTGATGCACACAGTGTAGAGAGACACAACTCTAGACCCTGCATGCTAGGGTGGCTCCATATGATCCTGCAAGAGAAAGGAGCTACCCTGAAATTGAAAACCTGGGGCAGCAGCATGGCATTATCCTAAATTGGAAAACAGACAAGGATTACAAGCTAAAAAAAGCGGCATGCCACTGTGGGTGCTAAAGGGGACCCCAATGACAACATACCATATTTTCCGGCGTATAAGACGACTTTCTGGATGTAAAAAAATGCATCCAAAGTCGGGGGTCGTCTTATACGCCGGTTACGGTCTCTGCCATCACTCAATTTTTTCCTGAATAGGCGGTGTGGTGCGGTGACAGTCTCCGTGCTGCGAGCGTCAATGATTTAAAAGACGCTCCTCCTTCTCAGAGTGTTCTGTGATAGGTGGAACACAAATCTTCCCAGCAGCCCCTCTGTTCTGTGTTCCTCCTATCACAGATGCCTTTTCATTCTCGGACGAGATGAGAAGACGTCCCTGATAGGCGGAACACAGAACAGAGGCGCTGCTGGGAAGATTTGTGTTCCGCCTAACACAGGACAGTCTGAGGAGAAGGCGCGTCTTTTAAATCATTGACGCGCGCAGCACGGAGACTGTAACCGCACCGCCTGAAAAAAAAAGTGAGTGATGGCACTGGGGGGCAAGTTCAGGCACAGTGGGGGCAAGCTCAGGCACAGTGGGGGCAAGCTCAGGCACAGGGAGGGGGCAAGTGATGGCACAGAGATGGGGCAAGTGATGGCACAGAGAGAGGGCAAGTGATGGCACAGAGAGAGGGCAAGTGATGGCACAGAGAGGGGGCAAGTGATGGCACAGAGAGGGGGCAAGTGATGGCACAGAGAGGGGGCAAGTGATGGCACAGAGAGGGGGCAAGTGATGGCACAGTGAGGGGGCAAGTGATGGCACAGTGAGGGGCAAGTGATGGCACAGTGGGGGCAAGTGATGGCACAGTCGGGGCATGTAATGTAATGGCACAGTGAGGAATGTAATGTAATGGCACAGTGAGATTTGAAAAAGCCTGTTTCTGTCAGCGGTTCTGGCTACCCTTCAGCTTCCAGAAAGACTAGTAAGAAGGGGGTAGTCTTATACAGTGAGTATATCCCAAAACCAACATTTTTCCTGGAAAATTAGGGGGTGGTCTTATACGCCCAGTCGTCTTATACGCTGGAAAATACGGTAATTTAAGGAAATAACGATGTTGCATTAAGTCTTTATGTGGAGAGAGAGAGAGAGAGAGAGAGAGAGAGAGAGAGAGAGAGAGATTTTATCAAATCCAAAATGCCTTTCCATTTGTAAGCAGAGATATATTTGGGTTTTGGGGGACCTACCATACTGCTGAAGCCTCTGTTTATAGTTAATTGTCTCTTTAAATACTGAAACTTTATCAAGCATATTAGTGAATGTGATTTAAAAAAAAAATTAAAGTTTAAAAGTATTTAAACTCATTTTGATTAAAATCATTTTAACGTTTTGGTGCTGTAATGAATTTATGAAGTGAAACTACTCATTATTACCTTTACAATTTCGAGACAATTATTATAAGCCTCAACTCTCACAGCGGGCACCCAGTGGGACATCATGCGCAGAAGTATTTTCTGAGACTCTTCCAGAAGTACAGGACCACTTTGAGCCGAGTTAAATCTGTTAGTCATGGACAGTAAAATGGAACAATTACTTAATGAAAATGTAACAAAAGTAATAAGTCAACGATTCAAAAGCTTGGCTCAAAATTATTGAACATTTTGATTACAGCATATTAAAAGAATGTTTGCTTTGTACTGAAGGGAAACACCAGAGCATGAGAAATATTTCTTTAATTGGTATTGCCTGACCTCTGCTGGCTTCAAAAGCAATGGATTTTACTACACTGCATTTTGAACATCAAAAAACGTACGTAGATTTCTACATGTACGACGTGTGTACATTTTCTTTTTTTATGCATCACAGGAAATGTGTTAAACACTTGGGGGTTATTAATTAATCATAATACATGAAATCAGAAGTACAACCAACAGCAGGAAACACATGTTTATCAAGAACTTACATGTCTGAACAAGCGTGGATGAATTTTCGAACCAATGAGAAATGTTTGTGATAGGGAAGGCTAGTAAGAGCTTTCTCTGCCAATTCCACCAATTCCAAAAAGTTTGCCCCCTACAGGAAGAAAAGGGGTTAATGATATAAATTGACAGTCAAGTGAAATTCTCTCTGACTCTAGAATGCATAGTATGAATCTAATTCCCTGATGGCCAACTTGTGGCCCTTTGACACTTCATATGCACCCTTCCAGACCCCTGCAGACAGTAGGTATTGTTTACCTAGCTGCTTAATCTGGCCAGTGAATAAACATTTTTTTTTTCTTAAGACCCTGTTCACATTAATCAGATTACATTGTCATGCATTTTTTTTTGTGTTCACTTTTGTGCGATTTACATGCATTTTCATGTGTTGAGTATTTTTGTTGTTAACCAATGAGAATGCTTTGCCTGTAGTGACGTCATGAGGGAATGTGCTTCCTGGTTTTGTGTGTCTGGAATTGAGGAAGCATGACTGGTTTTACACCCGTGTACAAGTGGCGCAGGATAAAGAATATATATACTGTGGTAGTGTGGTACCCCAAAAGTGTAGTGACCCAGAATTCTCAACTGGACAGGTTGAGGGGCTCCAGGGAGCTTATAATGTACAGAGGAAACTGGTGTTTCAGTTTCCTCATTATGTAATAAAGTCCACTTTGGGACCTGGAACCCGGGGATTTCGTAGAGATCCGGGTGGGATGAAATCCCCAGGCCTGGGTCCAGATTTTGAGATTCACCAGCACACTGACTGGTCAGGTGTGTGCTGGCCTATTTGTAGATACCTGACCGTGGTTCTGGGCTCCACCCTCCCAAGGGGTCCAGGCTTGCAAGGGAGAACCCAGAGTGTGCAGGTGTGCACTGGAGTAGCTAGAGAAGCTGGAGAGTGCAGGTTGCACTTTGAAACCCAGAGACCCGAGTCTGAGGTTGCTGACAGGAGTCAGGAGGGCTTTATGCGGGAGCCTGAGCAGTGGTGCTGCTGCTGAAGAGAGCCAGGTGGCTCGGTATTTTCATATGCAGGTGTGAGTCAGGAGGCTGAACATACTACCATTTAATGTTGATGGTGAAAACCCCTGCGAGGGAAACCACTTTTGTTTTCATCTCTGGAACTTTGTTTGATTTTCTTTAAGGCCTCGTACACACCAGCGGATCTGTCCGCTGAAAACGGCCCTTTGACAACAATTTTGTATCTTCTAGTCTTGTTTATCTCCATTTATGAGAAGCAAGCTCTTTTGTTCCCAGCCGGCTGTCACAATGTCCTCAGTGCTACAAGACTACTGAGAAAATAATGGCAACATCAAACAAGGAAGTAGGCCCATTTATACCCCTAAGATTCCAAGCCCCATTTTACGTATTCAGTCGGTGAATACGTAAAAATATGGGTGTTGCAGAGACAAAGGGTGTCCAAAACAGTTATTCCTGCAAGTATTTCAATATCCAATACAGCACTTGTGCCATTTAGAGCTATCTTAGAAATCAATATCAAGGCTCCTAAGTGCAAGCACATCAACGTAGGCCTTTTCACTTTTTTTACAGCTAAACGTTCAGCACTCCGACTGCCTCCTGAATATCTGATCTAGCACCTGATAGCACAATGAAAGTCACCATTCTGGTGCTAAACATATACTGGGGTTGATTTACAAGGCAAATCCACTTTGCACTACAAGTGCACTTGGGCGTGCAGTCGCTGTAGATCTGAGGGGAAGCTCTGATGATTTCTATAATCTAGTCATGTTATTTTCCTTGCATGTCCGCCTCAGATCTACAGCGGAGTGCAAAGTGGATTTGCCTTTAGTAAATAACCCCCACAGTGTAGCAATATGCTCCTTGGTGCCAGATTAGGCTGGGTTCACACTTAAGCTACTTCCACACTACTCCATTGCAAAAAAGGTGGTAAAACCACATGTGCATCTTTGCTGCGTTCTTACCATGTTTCCGGTGCATTTTGCACCTGCGACTCAAAAAAAGTGTGCTTTGCTTTGTTTTTGATGTGGTTCCCATTCATTTTAATAGGGGGGGGTGCGTTTTTGGTGCAGTTTTTTTTTAACTGTACCAAACATGCACCAAAAAATGCAGCAAGCAGAACTTTGAAAAAAGCAACAGACCTGCAACTGACTAGTGTGAAGAGTTTCATAGGATTTAATGGTCACAAGTTTTTCTTTAACGCAAAAACAAGAAAAACTGATAAGTGTGAAAGCAGCCTTATGCGTGTTTGCTTGTAAATGGCACACATTCCTGCACCAGGTAAAAACTTGCTTCTCTTTAGCAGGAAACATGTGGATGGCCCCCCCCCCCCCCCCAAAAAAACGTACAGTATGTTTTTGGGTGTATGCAACCGCATGTTGCAAGAGTACCATGTGGTTTCTGCGCAGCAGTGGTTTTGAAAAAAGCGCATGGACCTTTTTCCTGCATTTCCCGCAGGTACAGCAACTGATTCAAATGAATGGGCTGCTTTGCCCGCACAAACGTAGAACACAGGAAATGGTTAGATGTGAACATAGAAGTAGACAGCAGGAAGGCATCTTTCCTTGTTCTTCTCCCCTAAATATAAGCAGCCCTGGCATACTAGCCAGGGGTGTATTTAGGTTTTGTGCTGCCCTAGGCCTGACTAAACTCATGCACCCCCTAATTTAAATATGACCCACCCCTTCCTGTCAAGGCCACACCACTTTTGTGTAAGACCCACCCCTTTTCGAGTGGGCACACTAGTTCTGAGGGCCTGGTGGCAACGGATTGCCTTAATTTGCATAGATTTCCTCTCACTTCCTGTTTTGGCTATGGGGCAGGAAGTGAAGGGAAATCTCTGCAATGGGACATGGATGGTAAAAAAATTACTGACAGGGGCTATAACCCTCTCTTACTCTATTCAAAATGAAAAAAAAAAAAATAAGTGCTGCCTATAGTTCTAGTTTAAGCACAAATTTCTGATATTTTTATGCAGAGGACTAAGAAGATATAACCATGCCAATGGTGCAGCAGAACATAGCACAGTGAGGAAGATTTGTGGTCCAGGATGATAGGACAGTCAAAATTAGAAGCAGCGCCATCCCCCCTCCCCACACACAGTTGCAGAATGCCAACCGCCCGCATACCGGAAGCAGTGCAGCCGCTTTATGGGGGCGCTGGACTAATTTGCCTCTCAGCCCAGTCCGGCCCATAAGACTGGCACTACAAGACTGGCACAGTGTAGCATAAGCCGGCAGGGACTCTTTGCATGCTGCCCCCCTGCGGAGTGCTGCCCTAGGCCTGGGCCTTGTCGGCTTAGGCCAGGATACAGCACTGATACTAGCACAGAAGTGAGTTGCAAAGCTCAACTTCCTTAATACTCTTCAGTGAGCATGCTAAGAGCTATACCAATCATGACTGGCAGTTACAACGCAGTTAAGACAATTTCAATGCTCAGTATGCATAGAGGTCCCAACCGTTAAGATCACCTACTAGTAAAATCTGGAAGTAGGGTGGGGGGACAGGCCACATTAGAAATAAAAGGCATGGGAAAAAGTTGAATAGAACAGAGTAAATTAGGAACTCCGCAACAAACATATTAGACATTAAAAAAATCTGGAGGTTACAAAAACATACTACTGGCCACTATTAAAATTGGGGAGGCGATTCTCCATGTAAAAACTTAAAGTGGTTGTAAACCCTTACATATACTCAGTGACTGGCCTTAGGCGATACACAGAGATGAAATAAATCCTTCTACACACGTTGTACTTGTTTATCTGCAGTTGTCTTTTCTCTAATGCCAATGATGGGGCACTATCCCTCCTCCTCCTAACCACAGGGGTGCTGTGTAATTGTTTTCCTCCCACTGACCAAAAAGCCTAAAACATCATCTATTCCCACTGGCCACAATCCAGCCTCACTAAAATCTGGAGGACAGTTAACTGGCCCATCGTTTAGAAACCCCTGTTCTAGAAGGGGGGACATCTTTTGATCAGCTCTGCTATGTAAAACTAAACTAACTAGCACCATTTTTTCACACATTGTATCTTAACTCAAAGCATCTTTCTCTACATCGCTGCTAGAGCTGGACTCAATAACAGCTATCTGACACAGCTGTACTCAGCCTGGCTTATGGAGTACTGCCTCCAGAATCTGATGGGATAGACATTGCAGGAATAGCCTGAAAGTGATCTTCAGGCACTGGGCTCCGGGTAGAGGGCCATCCAGACTCTGTACTTGTAAGAAGTTGTCTGTGAAGCAATTCCCAGGTTCAGAGCCTTAGTGCTTGCCCTGTCTCTGAAGACTTACTCATGAGCTAGTTGGACCAAGCATCAAGAGATATCTCAAATACATTAGTCACTGGGTGCCTTTAAATACCCCATTTCCCACCGGTACTGACAGATGATTCATTTAAAATGCAAGATACCTTTGTACAGTTCACAACATCATTTATTAATGGCAAATATGTAATTTCCCCAGTTCCTTGTGGCAGAACAATGTCAAAGATTCTACTCCATTTTGCTGTGGGGGGCCCTGTACTACCAGTTCATGGCCCTGCCCTTAAGGTGTTCACCAGGGTGCTGGCCCCAGCACTATCCCTGCTGCACTCTCATGGCATCCACATTGTAAGATACTTGGACGACCTCTTGTTGAGTAAACAGTTGGCAAGGGATCTGTTGGACAACAAGGCTATGGCTGTCCTGGCATCACAGCAGATCAGGTGGCTCCTGAGCCTTCAGAATCCAGCACTGAATCCAATTCATCATTCTGGCTTTTGGTCTAGCCCTGGTCACAGGGTCTTTCTCCTACAGGAGATACTTTAGACACTCAAATATCAGATTCATGTTCTCCAGTTCAGGAATAGACAGACTCTCCTGTTTTGCGTGCAAGTCCTGGGCCTGAGAGTAGCTTGCTTTAAGGCCATCTTTTTCATCATGGGACTCAGGTTTGGTGATTTGACACAGAGAAAATGTAGATGTATTCTAGTAAACATACACAGTATAGATGTATACTCTCACCACCACCCAAGCCATCAATTTCTGACATATAACACGGGGTGGGGACAGCGCCCATCTTCAGCCTTTATATATTCCAGCCTTGAGAGGTCCATGCCGTCATTCCGCTGGCGTGGTGACCATGCAAATCCCTGCAGGTCTTTGGAGGTTATATTTGTGGATTCTTTTTGTGACTTTTTGGACATGGAGTCTGGTTGTCTTTTAGTATGCTGGCAATATGATATCTATTTATACATTAAATAGATATTGTCAGCATACTAAGACAACCAGACTCAAGGAAGCTTCTCTGAGAAACACATTGGGACTGAACACCTTCCTTTGTTTTTTCCCCTATGGCGCATTTACTTTGCCTGCGTTTGTCTGATACATGCATATTTGTCCAAGTATTGTAATCAAGGGAAGGTGCATGCAGTTGCACTATTATGAAGTATATTGTGCCAATAAGAAGCACCACGTGAGGTATGGTGATAGCCCTGGAGAGGGAAAGGGGGGGGGATAGCCCTTTTCCCTCTCCACAGCTATCACCATAACTCATGTGGTGCTTCTTATTGGCACGATATACTTCTAACCTTGTATTTGTACTATCATCTAATTATCTTATCAGAGAGCGATACACATTCCCTCCTTGTTCGCCGCGGGGGGTTCCTTTCGAGTCGTTGCTTAGGCCATGGACCCAACTTAGTGAGCAGTTTGACACAATCTTTTTTGACATTGACTGTACACAATATGTTAATTTACTGTATTTTCATTTGTATTTCATTATTATGCGTTTCCTAGTTTATTGTACTGTATTTCTTGTCATAAAGATATCCCTCCTGAAGAAGTGGTCCATTCCGCGAAACCGGTTGAGGTTTTCGGCCCTCCTCCACTGCAACAGACACTCGA
The DNA here is from genome assembly GCF_905171775.1 of Rana temporaria. Lineage (NCBI taxonomy): Eukaryota > Metazoa > Chordata > Amphibia > Anura > Ranidae > Rana > Rana temporaria. The sequence continues at coordinate 281,037,675 of NC_053493.1, read as the reverse complement.
CGGGGTGCCCGTGCGCCCGCCATATAGAGCTGACTACGCAGGCGCCATATAGAGCCGTCTCGCAGGTCGGCTATTTACGGAAAACTGGTGACGCGCCTTGTGCGCCATGGGAAGTTTTTCACCAGACGTCAATCATCTAACCCAGGGATAGGAACGCCCAGTCCTGCGGGAAACAGAACCCGGAAGCCGGGGGGAAAATAACAATATAACGGTATGTACAGGGAAAAAAAAAAATACCTGCATACTGTACATGTTGTTAGTATGCTGGATGTAATGTTAGATAATTGTTTTAGGGTGAACCTCCACTAACAACTACCGTTCTGTGGGGTTTGGATCAAGCGTTTTTAGTTTTGTATAGTTTCATGTATAATAAATATTTTTATATACCGTATTTATTGGGGTATAGCGCGCTCCCGCGTATACCGCGCACCCCTAAAGTTGCCCCCGAAATTCCTGTAAAAAAAAATGTTATACGATTTTATTACTTACAGTTTTGGTGTCTTCCCAGCGTCCATTGTCCGGTCCGGCGTCCGTCTGAGGCCTCAGTGGTGTCCTCCCTGGCTTCTCCAGCGCGCGCCTCAAGTCGAGTCCCGGCTTCCCGCGCTCAGTTCGAATGCCTCCGCCGACATATACCGAGTGCAGTACACTCGGGTACATTCGGCAAGGCTTGGCTTCGCTCGCGCTCTGTGACGTTTATGCGTGAGCACGAGCGAAGCCGAGCCTAGCCGAATGTACCCGAGTGTACTGCACTCGGTATATGTCGACGCAGGAATTCAAACTGAGCGCGGGAAGCAGCTATCGGCGCATATCGCGCACCCACGATTTCCCCCTTATTTTAAGGGGAAAAAACTGCGCTATATACGCCGATAAATACGGTACATGTTTGCGTTTTGTTATCAGTACCTAGAAAGTCCAATCAACATGTTCCCTCTAGTTGACCATTTATAGGTTTAGGTGGTACTAGCAGCCGCCACCTTATGCTCACCTAGTCTAATTTTCTATAAGTGACTGAAAAGGGTGAAATAGGCAGAGATATTACACTAGAGAGTCATTTAATTTACATAATCCTATCCATCTTTATGGATTTACAAAACATGCATTGTTTCCATATACTGGCCAGTGGCATTCTATACCCAGTATAATAAAATGACTTATACAAGAAGGCAATATCCTACATCAATAAGCCTTGTACAAACCTCTTTGCTTGAACAGGACATAAAGGATGCGGTACACTCAATTGAATACACAGTCTCCGAGGCTTGTTTATAGACCCCATAGTCCTCAGAATTCAGCTGCTCCATAAAAGCTATAACAGATTCATGAACACTGGGATATGCAATACGAAACGGCAGGTCGACAGATAGGAGAAACAAAGCATTCATCAAGCTTTCCGGCAGCACATCATTTGCCTTAAGAGAGAGAAAAAAAAAAAAAAAAACACATAATATTTTTCAATAGCACTGAAGATTTTATTTGCACTATTCACTAATTTGAGCTAAAAGTAGCAATGTATCTACTTCCACTGTACAACAATTTAAATATTTCATTGAAAAACATTTTATTTTAATATTTCATTGAGTGACAAAAAGACATAAAACCCTGCCATCAACATGCCCAGTCCAGTTCCCTAAAGGACCAATTTGGAGAAGCTTGTTCAGTGAGCGCTCCAGTCTTCTACAGAATGGTGCCTGGGCTGATTAGAATTCCTAGCTCCACTGTAATGTCTTCAGAAATCAAACTCACTAAAGGGAGGCACTTTTGTGACTTAATGTGCTTAGCACAGCATGTATTTTCAATGGCTAGCAATATGAGCAGAATATCAACCAATCCATTCCGCCCTCATTATTTTTAAGTCGCTGGAGTGAGTCACAGTTCTTACACAATAGGAGATTTCTTTTATTTAACTTTTTAATCTGCTTGTTTTTTTGTTTTTTTTTAAACATAAGATAAAAAATAAATTAAAAATAACATCTAAAACACCAACAAATACAATTGATACATTAAAGCTTTGTTAATGGCACATCAAAGCTTGGCTGCATATAATGTGTATTATTTTATGATGGGATTTGTGTTAATAGATATCATAAAGACAGTAATGTTTTCAGTGCTAGAAAATGATTTAATATAATTCAGAAATGGTAACATATCTATGGCTAGAATGCTGTAAACATTGTGACAGCAGGCAGAGGGCAGCAAAAGCCTGCATACAGCAAGAAAGAGTGACATTCAATACAAAACAAGTCTGCATCTAGGTTGTGGAGAAATTCCACGTCCAAAGACCAAATAAATAAGAACTGAAGCTTTTAATAAAATCTTAGTCACCTAGGGCCATATTCTTAGAGATCTCCGGCGGCGTAACGTATGTCCTTTACGTTACTCTGCCGCAAGTTTAACTGGCAAGTGCCTGATTCCCAAACCACTTACCTGTAAACTTGCGGCGGCGTAGCGTAAACTCCTAATTCAAATGATCCTGGTAGGGGGCGTGGATCATTTAAATTAGGCGCGCTCCCGCGCCGATCGTAATGCGCATGCTCCGTCGGGTAAATTACCCGACGTGCATTGCGCTAAATGACGTCTCACGGACGTCATTTGTTTTGACGGTAACGTAAATGGCGTCCATCGCCATTCACGGACGACTTACGCAAACGACGTAAAATGTTCAAATTTCGACGCGGGAACGACGGCCATACTTAACATTGAGTACGCCACCTAGGGGGCATCTTTATCTTTATGCAGCGTATCGCTTACGGAAACTACGTAAAATCACTACGGCGGGCAAGCGTACGTTAGAGAATCGGCGTGACTAGTCATTTGCATATTCTACGCTGACCGCAAAGGAAACGCCACCTAGCGGTCAGCGTAGATATTGCAGCCTAAGATACAACGGCGCAGGCCGTCGTATCTTAGGCATGTTTAAGTGTATCTCAGTTTGAGAATACACTTAAACATAGGACGGCCTTAGAATCGGACTTACGTTGGCGTATCTGCTGATACGCCGGCGTAAATTCTTTGAGAATATGGCCCCTAGTGTCCTTTTATTGTTACTTATGTATTTCCTTTACCTGCCATTATTAATGCAAAACACCAATAAAACCCCCCAAAAAATATCAATTTTAAAAGTGCATACATAGAATAATTTGGCAAATGTACACAATATAATAAAACTACAATAAGCATATAGTCATATACTTTATATAGCAAATTTTAAGAAATCACCAACAAGTTCCAACAGTGATTGGAAAACTGCATTTAAAGTGGAGTTCCACAAACTTTTTGGAATCCTCCCCCCCTCCGGTGTCACATTTGGCACCTTTCGGGGGGGCGGGGGGGCAGATACCTGTCTAATACAGGTATTTGCTCCCACTTCCTGGCATAGATCACTGCGGTGATAGCAGTGACATACGCCACTTCCTGCGCCTACACTCTCCTCCTCCGCTGTCTTCTGGGAGACACACAGGTCCTAGAAGGCAGCAGGCACCAGTAAGGACGCGGAGCGCGATTCACGCATGCGCAGTAGGGAACCAGGAAGTGAAGCCGCAAGGCTGATCGGCTTTGACTGCCGACATTGCGGGCACACTGTACAGGTAAGTGTCCATATATTAAAAGTCAGCAGCTGCAATATTTGTAGCTGCTGGCTTTTAATATTTGTAAAAACAAATCTGAAACTTCAAGATGAATGTTAATATCCATGATAGTCATCCTAAAAAAAAAAAAAAAAAATGAAGGGAGTATATTTTCCTTATAATAAATAAGCTGGAGATCTCTCACACACACACACAGAATCAAAGACTCCAGAAAAGTCATCATACTATGCAATTTCTGCAGTTTTAACTACTTAACCCCCGGACCATATTGCTGGTCAAAGACCAGAGCACTTTTTGCGATTCGGGACTGCAACGCTTTAACTGACAATTGCGCGGTCGTGCGACGTGGCTCCCAAACAAAATTGGCGTCCTTTTTTTCCCACAAATAGAGCTTTCTTTTGGTGGTATTTGATCACCTCTGCGGTTTTTATTTTTTGCGCCATAAACAAAAATAGAGCGACAATTTTGAAAAAAAAATAATATTTTTTACATTTTGCTGTAATAAATATCCCCCAAAAATATATAAAGAAAAATTGTTTTCCTTAGTTTAGGCCGATACGTATTCTTCTACATATTTTTCGTAAAAAAAATCGCAATAAGCGTTTATTGATTGGTTTGCGCAAAAGTTATAGCGTTTACAAAATAGGGGGTATTTTTATGGCATTTTTCTTAATATATTTTTTTTACTAGTAATGGCGGTGATCAGCGATTTTTTTTCGTTACTGCGACATTATGGCGGACACTTCTGACAAATTTTTGGGACCATTGGCATTTTTATAGCGATCAGTGCTATAAAAATGCATTAGATTACTATAAAAATGCCACTGGCAGTGAAGGGGTTAACACTAGGGGGCGGGGAAGGGGTTAAGTATGTTCCCTGGGCGTGTTCTTACTGTGGGGGGGGGGGGGGTGGCCTCACTAGGGGAAATGACTGATCTTCCGTTCATACATTGTATGAACAGAAAATCAGCATTTCCCCCGCTGACAGGACCGGGAGCTGTGTGTTTACACACACAGCTCCCGGTCCCCGCTCTGTAACGAGCGATCGCGTGTGCCCGGCGGCGATCGCGCCCGCCAGGCACACGCACGGGAGTCGGGGGCGAGCGGGCGGCTCGAAGAGCGGACGTATAGCTACGGGCTCTCGCCCAGGAGAGCCGACCTGCCGCCGTATAATGACGGTGGCTGGTCGGCTAGTGGTTAATGAGTCCAACTTTAGATTGTATAAAGCATGGGTCCAGTGGCGTATCTAGGGTATGGCAGCCATGGCAAGTGCCATGGGCGCCATATGAAGGGGGCGCTGTTGAGTGGCTGTTTTGTTAGCTGTTTTTTTTTTATGTTAAGGTTATCTGAAAGATGGGTTTCAAATGCTTCGACAGGGGCGCAGTTTCAGTGCTTGCCATAGGCGCTATTTTCCCTAGATGCGCCTCTGCATGGGTCTTCAAACTATGGCCATCCAGTTGTTCAGGAACTACAATTCCCATCATGCCTAGTCATGTCTGTGAATGTCAGAGTTTTACAATGCCTCATGGGATGTGTAGTTTTGCAACAGCTGGAGGGCCGTAGTTTGAGGATCCCTGGTATAAAGGGTCTAGAACAGTTGTAGGCAACACTGCAGTGGTGAAAATCTACTTGAACAACATTAAAGTTCATCAGGGTGAAGTGCGCTTTGCTTTTAACTAGAGCGAATTGATTGCGATCTCGATTCACCCCCCCCCCGCGCGCGATCTCCAGGCCGGGTGACCCGGGATTTTATGGTGCGGCCATAGGAAAGTCCCCAGCTTCGGCCTAGCTCCTGAGCGGCGGCCATCTTGGTACACACGGCGGTGGCTGTCTCGTCAGGAAGTGACGTTTCATCGCCGCGATCTTGCTCCACCCCACACCCCTCACTAACATTACTGTGCAGAAGGGGGTAAGCTGACATCTTGTTACACCCAACGAAGTTTTAGAATTCAGTTATTTTAAAACACAAAACGGAGCTTATGTGCTTAAATACAGTATATGTAAATCTGACAGACTGTTTATATGTTAAATTTTAAAAGCAGCAGCAAACCTTACATGCTTGCTAATGTGACAGAACACCTCTGATTTTCACATTTAGTTAAATGTGAAAATCAAAGGTGTTCTTTCACATTAGCAAGCATGTAAGGTCAGCAGGTTTGCTGCGGCTTTTAAAATGTAACATGTAAACAGTCCGTCATATTTACATATACTGGGGCAGATTCACAAAGATCTGCATCGGCGCAGCGTATCTGAGATACGCTACGCCGCCGTAACTTACCTGGCTTTGGTTTAAATCCAGAAAGAATTTGCGGCGTAAGTTACGGCGGCGTAGTGTATCTCTCGCGGCGTAAGGGCGCCAAATTCAAATGCGGCGAGTAGGGGGCATGTTTCATTTAAATGAAGCGCGTCCCCGCGCCGAACGAACTGCGCATGCCCCGTCCGTCAAAACTCCCAGGGTGCATTGCTCCAAATGACGTCGCAAGGACGTCATTGTTTTCGGCGTGAACGTAAATGGCGTCCATGCCCCATTCACAGACGACTTACGCAAACGAAGAAAATTTTTCAAAATTATACGCGGGAACGACGGCCATACTTAACATTGAGTACGCCACCAGATAGCAGCTTTAACTATACGCCGGAAAAAGCCGAACGGAAATAACGTAAAAGAATGCGACGGCTGCTCGTACGTTCGTGGATCGTCGTAAATAGCTAATTTACATACTCGCCACAGATTACGACGTGAACGCCACCCAGCGGCCGCCGGAAAATTGCATCTTAGATCCGACGACATACTAAGGCGTATGCCTGTCGGATCTAGCACAGATGCCGTCGTATCTTGTTTGGTGGATACCAAAACAAAGATACGACGTGCAAAATTTGAAATTACGCGGCGTATCAACAGATACGCTGGCGTAATTTCTTTGAGGATCTGCCCCACTGTATTTAAGCACATAAGCTCTGTTTTGTGTTGAAAATAACTTATAATAATCTTTTTTTGAGAATCGTAATCTTCATTTTTTGCAAAAGAACCGCGATTCTCATTTTTCCCAGAATCGTGCAGCTCTACTTTTAACCACTTCAGCCCCGGAAGAATTTACCCCCTTCCTGACCAGAGCACTTTTTGCAATTCGGCACTGCGTCGCTTTAACTGGCAATTGCGCTGTCGTGCAACATTGCACCCAAACAAAATTTATGTCCTTTTTCCCCCCACAAATAGAGCTTTCTTTTGGTGGTATTTGATCACCTCTGCAGTTTTTATTTTTTGCACTATAAACAAAAGAACAGCATCAATTTTGGGGAAAAAAGCAATAATTTTTTAGTATAATAAATATCCCCCAAATATATATATATATATATATATATAAATGTTTTGCTCAGTTTAGGCTGATATGTATCCTTCTGCATATTTTTTCATGATGCCATCACTGTGAACCATTACGATTTTATGCCATTATGCCATCATATTATTATGTTATGGAATAAAGTTTTCTTATGCTATTTTATATGCATCATGGCATTACATTATGTATGATATATGGTCGTATTTTGGTATTATCCATCAGAGAGGTAGGTCGTGAGGTCTCCCTGGCTGCATGTTTCATATAAAGTCCCACACTCTACTCCCACATATTTGGGTTGGAAGTTGGTCATGCAGAGTTTAGAGGTAATTGGTAGGGCTGCACGATTAATCGGTAAACAAAAAATCACAATCTCGATTCAACCCTCCTCATGATCTTAATCCGGCATTTCCACGATTAATATAACAAGTGCAGAACAGTTCTCTGGTCAGAACTGTCAAAAAAAGCTGGCAAAGTTTATCACAATATTGCTCAGTGCTTAGAGATAACTATAAACATTGTATCATTTGGTTCTTTTTAGATCAAAGGGATAAACTTCGGTCTGTAAATGAGGTCAGGTTAACCACTTTTTCTGACACTTGTTGCTTACAAGTTAAAATCAGTATTTGTTGCTAGAAAATTACTTTGAACCCCCAACAATATATATAAATATATATATTAGCAGAGACCCTAGAGAATAAAATGGCAGTTGTTGCAATATTTTATGTTGCGTTGTATTTGTGCAACAGTCTTTCAAACACAATTCATAGTATGTAAAGCACACTGCAGGGGTCAGGAGTAAGTAACGCAAATTGCAGAGATCGGTAGTCTGCCTTTATAACCACGTTAAAGTGAAGTTTCCATCCCAATTTTTTTTTCCTTATTGTGCTCATTAGACCTAAAAAAAAAAAAAAAAAAAAAAATGAATGCCTGTTGCTATGCGGTCCCACAAAATCTGCCTTTGGAATCACCTAGGATCCTGACATCATCTCCCTCTAATGCTCCTGGGAAATGTGTGTCATCATTTCCCAGGATGCAGTGCGCTACCCAATTATCACTCCCCATCCAAGACTTCCAGGAAGTAAGTGCTTGTGGGCTTCACAATGCCCACAAGCAAAATGACAACGGTGTGGACATTTTTTGAGTAACTATGCGGAGCGGCGGCGGATTGTAAAATAGTAAGTGACCGGATTTATATTATAAAAACGCATGATGAAAGGACATACATTTGAAAAATGCTAATTGTGGTTGGAACCCCGCTTTAAGGCCCCTTTCACACCAAGGTGTTTTTTGGGAATGTTAGCGCTAAAAATAGCGCCTAAATAACGCCTGAAAAAATCCTGCCCTGCAGTCTTCAATGTGAAAGCATGAAGGCTTTCACACTAGAGCGGTGCGCAAGCAGGACCGCTTCAAAAGTCCTGCTAGCCGCATCTTTGGAGCGGTGAAGGAGCGGTGTGTTTACCGCTCCTTTACCACTGCTGCTCATTGAAATCAATGGGACAGCGCGGCTATATTGTAGCAGCAGTTTGCAGGTGGTTTTAACCCTTTCTCGGCCGCTAGCAGGGGTTAGAACCGCACCGCTAGCAGCCGAATATTGCTGCCAAAATGACGGTATAGTGGTGCTAAAAATAGCGCCGCTATACCGCCAGCACACCTCCCACACGCAGTGTGAAAGGGGCCTAAGGGTCAATAGTATGCAACACAAAGTTCAGAGATTCATAGTATATAAAGCACACTGCAGGGGTCAGGGGTAAGTAACGCAAATTGCAGAGATCAGTCGTTTTTAACACAGTAGTGTGAAGTAACAGAATGCAGGGGCCAGCAATATGTAACTCAGAGATCAGGAGGAAATGCAGAGTGCTGGGGGTCAGAAGTCATTACTGCAGGGCTCAGAGTATATACAGCAGAATGTAGAGGTTAGGAGTAAATAGCACAAACTTTGCTGCTGACTCCTTTCTGCTTTGGAGAAAAAGCAGTTTGTTACACTATGTCAGAGGTGTCTTTTTTTTAAAGAGGGCCAGATTTGATGAAGTGAAAATGTGTGAGGGCTGACTATTTTGCCTGACATTATTTGAACCATTAAAAGTCGGTCTAAGTGTGTTCGTCTGAGCACGGGACTTCCTATTACAGATGCCGCCGAGTAAACAGGAGATTCTCCTGTATGTAATTTGACGGCACTCATTCCACCCCTCCCTGTCCCCTCTGAGGCAGAGCTGATAAATACAGTATATGGCTCAGATTCAGAAAGCACTTACGCCGACGTATCTTCTAATACGCCGCGTAAGTGCACTGATGCGCGGTCATATCTATGCGCCTGATGCTTGAAATAAGATACGCCTGAATTTTGGCTCCATCCGACCGACGTAAGTCTCCTACGCCGTCGTATCTTGGGCGCATATTTACGCTGGCCGCAAGGGGCGCTTCCATTGATTTACGCGTCGAATATGCAAATGTAATCTACGCCGTTTACGTAAGGCGTACGTCCAGCGTAAAGTTAAACCACCATATAGGAGGCGCAGCCCATGCAAAGGTATGGACGTCAGAACAGCCGTCGTATTTTACGTCATTTACGTAAGTCGTACGTGAATGGGGCTGGGCGTAGGTTACGTTCACGTCGTAGGCATTGAGCCGTCGTATCTTAGAGAGTATATGCGACGTGATTCTGAGCATGCGCGCGCATGCACCGTTCGTTCGGCCCTTCATTTACATGGGGTCACGCTTCATTTTAATAGATCACGCCCACTACCTTCCTACTTTGAATTAGGCAGGCTTACGCCAGCCAAATTACGTTACGCCGGCGCAAGTTTGGGAGCGAGTGCTTTGTGAATACTGTTCTTGCCTCACTGATTTACGCCGGTCTAAAGATGTGCCGCTCTACGTGAATCCGGGCCATAAAAATATATATGTATCCAAATTACCAGGGGGGCAACAATAAACCGGAACGGGGGCCACAATTGGCCCTCGGGCCGGACTTTGGACATGCCTGTACTATGTCATTTGGATACTGATTGGGAGTGTCTGGTTTGCTACACACTGCACTCTGTGTTCTGGTGAGAAAAGTTGCAGTGTCTGCATTCCTTTAGAAGTAGTTAAAACTACTATAGCGAGTATCTCACCAAACCTAAAAATTTTGATTGCAGGGGGTTCCTAAAATGTGAAAATCAATGGGCCAATCACACAAGCAGGATATGACATTTTCTAAGGCTTGCTATACATTAGAGCTGCACAATTAATTATTAAGAATCACATTTGTGATTCTTTTCCCTTCCCGATCTTAAAGCGGAGCTCCGCTGAAAAAAAAAATATTAAAAGCCATCAGCTACAAATACTGCAGCTGCTGACTTTTAACATTAGGACACTTACCTGTCCTGGAGTCCAGCGCCGTCCGCAGCAGAGGACGAGCGATCGCTCGTCACTCTGCTGCCCCCCCCCCCCCCCCCCCGCCGCCATCCTCGGTGAGGGAACCAGGAAGTGAAGCGTTCTGACTTAACTGCCCGGTTCCCTATGGCGCATGCGCGAGTCGCGCTACCGCCTGCCGATTGGCTCCCGCTGTGTACAGGCAGCCGAGTGTTCCCAGAACACAACAGGGGGGGATGACGGGAGGTGACGTCATGCCTGCAGTCTGCCCGAGAGTGTGTGGCCGGAAGTGGGTGCAAATACCTGTCTTTGGACAGGTATCTGCACCCCCTTCCCCCCTGAAAGGTGTCAAATGTGACACTGGAGGGGGGGGGGGGGTTCCGCTTTAGGGTGTTCCGCTTTAGGGTGGAGCTCTGCTTTAAAACAGCATTTCCCAATTCTATCTAACAAGTGCAGAGAGTTCAGACAGCTTAAAAAAAGAAAAAAAAATCAAGGCAGCCTGCCAAGTTTTATCACAACATTGCAGATAACTATAAACAAAGTAACATTTCATTCTTAGATCAAAAAAATGAACTTCAGTCTGTAGATGAGGGAAGTTTAACCACCTGAAGACTAAACCTTTTTCTGACACTTGCTGTTTACAAGTAAAAATCAAATGTATTGCTAGAAAATTACTCAGAACCCCCAGACATTATATTATATATATATATATATATATATATATATATATATATATATATATATATATATATATATATATATATATATATATATATATATATATATATATATATATATATATATATATATATATATATATATATATATATTTAGCAGAGACCCTAAAGAATAAAATGGTGGTTGTTGCAATATTTTACGTCACACTGTATTTGTGCAGCGGTTTTTCAAACGTAATTTTTGGGGAAAAACTATACTTTAATTAATAAAAAAACAACAAAAACAGTAAAGTTACCCAATTTTTTTACGGTTTGTTGTGTTCCAGTACAGTTCTGTGCAAAAACAAAAAAATGCAGCATGTTGTACTTTTTTTTTTTTCTGCACCGGACACTGACTGCACCAGTGTGAACTACAGCCATTGGTAAACATGGAAAACACTGTGCATACATTTTTTCAAGCAGAAAAAGAAAAAACACACTGGACTGCATCTGGTGTAAACTAGCACTTGGATTTTTGTCTAGCAGAGGCAGAAAGCTCACTGGATTTCTGGATAAACTTTTATTTTATTTGTTTGCACTTATATAACAAAATGCTTTTGATGATATATTTTACAGACCAAGAGCAGACCCCTTTTGCACTGAGCTGCGGGCGCGTTAGTGCTAAAGCATCGCTTGTTTTAGCGGCCCTTTGGTGCGGTTTAAGCAGCTTTACGGCAGCTAGCCGGACGTTTGTAACCCCAAAGAAGGGGTTAAAAACGCCCGCGTTGTGGTGCTTCCAAAGCGCTTTTGAAATACTGTCCATTTATTTCAATGGGCAGGGTATTTTGGGAGTGCCATCCACAGCGCTCCCAAACCGCCCCGAAGATGCTGCTTGCAGGACTTTTCGGAACGTCCTGCAAGTGCACCGCCCCAGTGTGAAAAGACTCTCCTTGTGTTGTGATCATGCAATAAATCATCCATTTGGACGCTATTCATGTCGTTCCATGGTGTGCTGGAAAATATCTACATTGTGATTTGAACCAGTTTCCAGCTGGTTGTTGCTGCAGCACCCTAATTTCAGAGCTCATCCAGGAATGTGTGCGATGGGAATATGAAGTATGTCCAGTGTGAAAAGACACACTGAAATGTATGGGAGGCGCTTTTCAGGTGTTATTTAGAGGCTATTTGTAACGCTTAGGCCCCGTACTCACGACCAAACATGTCTGCTGAAACTGGTCCGCAGACCAGTTTCAGCAGACATGTTTGGCCGTGTGTAGGCCCGAGCGGACCATTTTCGGGCGGATCGGACCTGTCCCCCCGACATGTACGGACGTCTGTACAGACCTACCGTACATGTCCGGCCGCCCGCCATCCCTCGCATGCGTCGAATGACTTCGACGCATGCGTGGAAGCATTTTAAAGCCAGGCCGCCCACGTCGCCGCGTCATTGTCGCGGCGACACCGCGTCATCGACGCGGCGACACCGCGAACACGCCCCGCGTATTGTTTACGCGCGGACCTCTGTTCGATGGTGTGTACAGCCATTGAACATTAGTCCCCGGGCAGACATGTCCGATGAAAACGGTCCGCGGACCGGTTTCATCGGACATGTCTGCTCCTGAGTACTCGGCCTTAAACGCCTAAAAAACAGCCTCACTGTCAAAGGGGTATAAAAGTGTTTGTACAGGGGGCGTGGCTTGGCGCGCGACGAGGATGGCAGCTTGTTGAGACGGCTCCCAGGCACACACGGCCCGTTAGCAAACTATACCCGACCACAGGCTCCCAGATGCCTGGTAAAAAGCTCCATTCTACGCCCTCATCCCGCCCGAAGCGGAATCCGGCGCCTTCATCGGCCAAAAACATTGCAGAGCTCTTCAAGCCGAGAACAACAGGCCGTGGTGTCGCCGCCAGCTCCAAGATGGCGCCGACACGCCATGAAGAGGACTATAGTGACGACTCGCAGTCTGCTCCTGAGGGCTCCGTACACAGTAAGTCCTCACCTGATCACCCACTAACCCTGGCGGACATGTCAGTGATTGCTGCTGACATTAAAGCCACTTTCTCAGCGGCCCTTACCGATCTGAAAACGAGCATGATAGTGCTCAATGAGAAAATGGTGGCCACGGAATCAGCGGGGAAACGCAGAGATAGGGCGATACAAAAGATAGAAAGGGTCACTATGATTCATGCCCAACATCTGATAGACATGAACCGCCACATCGAGGACCTCGACAATAGAGGACGAAGATGTAATGTACGTGTACGGGGCATCCCAGAATCAGTGGACCCAGACCAAATTGTTGTCACATTGAGGAGTGTTTTTAACAGTCTACTAGAGAGGCAAGAAGACACTGAGATAGGCTTCGTAAGGGCGCACAGAGCGCTGCGGCCTAGAGGCCCTGATACAGCACCGCCGAGAGATATAATCTGCTGCCTGGAGAACTATGCCCTCAAAGAGGACATTATGCGCAAAGCCAGAAGGAACGACAACATTATCTTTAACGGCTCTACCATCATGCTGTTCCAAGACCTTTCACAAATAACACTGCGCAACAGGAGAGCCCTACGCCCCCTGCTGGAGAAGTTGAGGGAGAGGGATCTTAGATACACATGGCGCTTCCCTTTTGCCTTGAATATCTCCCATAATGGAAGACAGTACACGCTACGCACTCCAGATGAGCTTCCCGAGTTCTGCGAGGTCCTTGACCTTGGTCAGATTAACCTACCCGATTGGTACGCGGATTTCTTGCTTCCGCCAGCAACACGCAGCCCACCGGACTCGCCGTTCTCCACCCCGGACAAGAGACCGATGAAGCGGTCCAAACAGGCTCGCAATGGAGGCCCAAGGAATGACACTCCAAATCGCTCTGCTGATGCTCCGGGGAGACGACCCGAGGACTGACCGTGAGTTTTGTCTGATCGCTACCTTTGTTTCTACACTGTTCCTGTTACAATTATTTTTCCCTTTTTTTTTATATTATTATCGTTATGTTGCTTTTTGCCTCATATGCCGGGACCATAACCCTCCAGAGGACTACTCCACGCAATCGATGTGCCTCTGCACCCCACCCCACTGCTCACAATCGATCACAACGATCACTTCCAGCCATTAATCTACTGCCGCCTGATCGAACATCCCCCCCTGACTATAACCCTGTATGCCTGAATCTCTACAGCAATTTTGAGCTGACTGTTGGTTACCTGAGAACTGACAAGGTCACCATTACCGCTCGTGCGAGCTGCTCGGCCTAGTACCCTGCCCTGGACGTGGCTCTCTTCTAGGTACGAAAACACACCTCCATGTTAGGATCTATGCGACACTAGACTGCATGAGAGGGACCCCGTGTGTATAACACGATGCTCTACAGGCGGGGTTGGGGGATCAGGGACCCTGGATGCCCTATATCCTTTTTGTTAGCTGGTCCATGGAATCATCAAAACTGCTTAATGCCTGAGTTCATTTAATGTTTAACTTTGTTTTTTTCTTCTTCTTTAACTTAAGGCAAGCTACCATTGATGTGCTGGAGGGTGGGAAAGAGACCGTTTTCAAGTTCTAATATCGATTGTGCTGTTCTGGGGGTTATGATGCAGTTTCTCTCAAGAACTCTATGTTAACGTTCTGGCAGATCTGTTCACACTTAGGTTGAGTATTTGTTGAATAACCTGCAAGTTTGATCATGATTGATCATGTTTTATAGGGCTGTGTGTGCCGCCCGTTGCTTGGCAATGTCTGTCTGAAATTTTACACTTTGGTTTTACTTTTCTCTTTTTATTTTGTTGTGCCTGTACGTTCAGACAGTTACTTGCCTGAGGTACTGACATACCGTTGTCGTTGCCTCCCTAATACCCCACAAAGTGTCCTGCCATCCTTTTGGAGTTGCGGGACACAACATTCACTGCAAACGGACTCACCCCAACGGAACCGATTTCGGGCCCGTGGGGGAGAGCCTCTGTCAGTTGACCTTCTTCTTCTGACTCCATTGCTACTTCATTTCTTACTACCCTTCTCTCTTACTTCTGCACTACTCCCTGTCCTATCTTACACCCTCCCTCCCATCCCACATTCCCCATCCCACCCACATCCCTAAAGTATATTAATCTACCCGCTACATAGCGAAACTGATAGTCTCTGGGGTGTTGTTGCTGACTTGTCTCCTGCAGTTCTATCCTACCAGGTTGCCTTACCGACAGATCACGCTACCTGAGAAGTTCGATATGGCCTACTCCTCTTTGGGGACCAGTCCACTGGTGATATCGCATAACGTCAGGGGGCTGAATATACCGGAACGTCGCTCAACCTTACTAAAGGAGCTAAAAAAAGGTAGGCCACACTTTGTGTTCCTCCAGGAGACCCATTTTAGAACCAACCAAATCCCTAGACTCTTCGATGCCCACTTCCCAAGTGTGTTCCACTCAACCAACAGTGAGTCAAAATCAAAAGGCGTGACGATACCGATTAGCAAGAATGCACCCTTTCAACCCACAAACCAGTTAAGCGACCCAGGGGGTAGGTTCATCTTTGTTAAGGGCACATATGGAGGTTCACCAATGACCCTTGCAAACGTCTATTTCCCGAACAAGGCGCATGGCACCTTCTGCCAGAAACTTGTCAGGGAACTCGCCGGGTTTGCCAATGGCTGTATCATCCTAGGAGGGGACTTTAACGTGCCCTTGAATCCCCTGGAGGACACCTCTAATGGGAAATCATGCATCACCTATCGGCTCCTAAAACGACTCAAGGTGATGCTACAGTCTCTAAATCTGATCGACACCTGGCGTTTCTCGCATCCGGGAGGACGTGACTTTACCCATTTCTCGGTCCCTCATGCGAGATACGCCAGATTAGACTATCTCTTCATCACGCAACGTGACCTCACGAGATTGACGGGTGCGCACATAGGCATTCAGACATTTTCTGACCATGCTCCGGTGTCGCTCTCTCTGGATGCGACACACCCCACTGGACGCTCACCCACATGGAGGCTTAACGCATCCTTACTGACCGACCAGACTACACTTGCCTCTTTGACCAAATCCCTGAAAGAATTTTTCATGCTTAATGCCACCCCGGGATCAGATCCACTTGCAGTATGGGAAGCGCACAAATGCACGGTTAGAGGAATCTTGATTAGTATTGGGGCAAAATGTAAAAGAGAAAGAGAGGCCTTACTGCATAAATTGTCCACCCAAATTAACAACCTGGAGGCTCTCCACAAACAGTCGCTCTCCATTGATTCAGCCAAACAGCTGCTTGAATTGAGATGCGAATTACAGCAGATCCTAGACTTTTCAGCCAAGCGTATGTTGTTCTTCAAAAAACGACTCTACTACGAAGCGGGTGACAAGTCTGGTAGATTCCTGGCGAGAGCGCTCCGTGAGTGCTCCTCCGCCAACAATATTGCTGCCATACAAAGAGAAGATGGGGGATTGGACGTGACGACTGAAAAAATCGCAAACCATTTCCACAACTTCTACATGAAGCTCTATAACCTCCCACCTCAGCATAGACAACCTCACATGATAGGCGATAGACCTCAGCTCATAAGGGAATACTTAGCCAGGAGTGGCATCCCATCACTCACAGACAATGATGTTACAAGCCTAGAAAAACCTATCACAGTGGAAGAGATAGGAGTAGCGATAGGACAGCTGAAAAACAATAAAAGTCCGGGACCGGACGGATATTCAGCTATTTACTACAAGACTTTTACTGAAAGCCTTGTGGTCCCCCTTAAAAATGCCTTGAACTCACTGTCTATACCCAGAAAGGTAACCCCAGATTTTCTCTCGGCCCACGTGGCTGTCATCCCAAAGCCAGGTAAGGACCCCACGTCATGCTCGAGTTATCGTCCCATTTCACTTCTCAACCTGGACGTGAAGCTATTCGCCAAAATACTTGCCACTAGACTTAGCCCACTGCTCCCCGGGTTGATCGGTCTTGAGCAGGCAGGGTTCATGCCGAACCGAGAAGCTAAAGACAATGTTACTAAAACCCTGCTGCTGATTCATGCGGCGAGGGTGCGGAAGATCGAGGGCCTTCTCCTCTCCACTGATGCGGAGAAGGCCTTCGATCAGGTGGCGTGGGACTTCATGACGGCGGTATGCAGCAGGGTAGGATTTGGCCCCTGTATGATGGCATGGGTGGCGGCGCTATATCAACACCCATCGGCTCGTCTAAAAATTAATGGTAGTCTCTCCGAAAAAGTAGAGATTGCTAACGGGACAAGGCAGGGATGCCCGTTGTCACCCCTGCTTTTCATCCTTACGCTCGAACCCTTTATCAGACTAGTCAAATTAAATCCAGATGTGATTGGGTTTCGTGTAGGGGACAGTGAGTTCAAGGTTGCGGCATACGCCGATGACCTCCTCTTTTTCTTGTCATCCCCCCAAGTCTCGCTCCCTAATTTAATGAAAGAATTCGCCCAGTATGGCTACATGTCAAACCTAAAAATAAACTACACGAAATCGGAAGCTCTTAACGTTTCGCTACCAGACAGATTATTATCCCAGACTAAGGCAAACTCGCAGTTCCGTTGGGAAGGAAACGCTCTCAGATACTTGGGGGTTTGGCTAACCCAGCATCTCAAAGACACGTTCGAGCGGAATTTTTCGCCGTTACTTAGGGAATGTGAGAAGGCTCTCAGTGGATGGGACCTGAAACATTTTTCCTGGTTCGGTCGCGCGGCCATAGTCAAGATGGTTATACTGCCCAGATTCTTGTATCTGACACGCACGCTCCCGATCGCGATCCCGCATCGTTTTTTCGCTACCCTGAACTCAGTACTGCTGCGATTCCTTTGGTCCGGGAAGAAACCCAGAATCAAGCTACTTAGTTTGACACAATCTAAAGATCTGGGAGGGATTGGCTTCCCTGATTTCAAACAGTACTACCAAGCGTCCCACTTAGCAAGGATCATAGACTGGCACTGCCATGGCCACTCAAAAGACTGGATAGCGTTAGAGAATGAACTTAGTCCCATGACCCTCCTGTACTCACCGTGGTTGTCGTGGCCCAAGTGTCCACCTCACCTTCGTAAAAACCCACTCACAGGAACCACTTTGGGGATTTTTCACTCACTCGCCAGAAAGGGAAAACTCTCTACCTTTCCTAGTCCGCTTACCCCTTTAGCTGACAACCCTGAATTCACACCAGGGGTCGACACCCCGACTTTTAAATTGCCTCGCACCAATGGTCCTCTACTGGCTGGAGACTGCTTTGTAGGGAATACACTCAAAACTTGGCCCTCACTCAAGTTAGACAATGATCTCCCTAACATGAAACAATGGGCATATTTCCAACTACGAAGCTATTTAAATGGATTGGGGAGTTCGGCTAATCTGTCTAGACCACAGACGGTTCTAGAATCAACCTGTCATAAACAGGAACCAGTGGCCAAGGCCACTTCGGTGGCCTATTCATGGCTGAAAAGCACAAATGAGGAAAATTTAGACAAACAAAAACAAGACTGGTCGGAGGATCTAAACTTAGATATTACAGACAAACAGTGGCAAAAAGTATGCACATTGGCACATAAGTGCTCCATCAGCACAAAACTGCAGGAGACAAGTTACAAGTTGCTATCCAGATGGTACAATACTCCGGAGAGGCTTCATAAGTGGGACCCTTCAAAACCAGACATATGTTGGAGATGTAAAGCTGCAGTGGGATCACTGCTCCACATTTGGTGGACATGCCCCATGATTTCTGCCTTCTGGCAGGAGGTGTGCGATGTTATCAAGCTGATTACTGAGACGTCCATGGAGCTGTCGGCCGCGTGCTGCCTGCTACACCTGTCCTCCTTCTCGCTTACCCGCTACAAGACTTCACTGACTAAACACTTGTTGAATGCGGCTAAATCCCTCATCCCCCTTTACTGGCTATCCACTAGGGTGCCTACGGTCAAAGAGTGGCTTCGCAAAGTGGCGGAGGTTCGCGAGATGGAGGATACGTTGGCTCAAGATAGGGGGACGGCCGAGAAGTTTCTGGACACCTGGCGGCCATGGTCGGCTTTTAGGTTTTCGAAAGATTTTGAATCTATAATGCAATGAATCCACATTGGAGATTCTACCGAGCCTTGGTAGGCACGTAGTGGTGATATTGGCCCCCACACTGATGATTGATTCGGTGACACAGTTACAGGTAGTGTCACTGCCGCACCCCACCTACCCCCCCCTCCCCTTCCCCATTATCCTTCCCCTCCCTTTTCCTTTCTTGCTCTTTCACACTTCTTCTCGCCTACGATATCACCTCTGATATCTCTTATTACTTTTGGCTCTCTAAACTTAAGTGTAACCCCTACGTACTGATACGTTTTTGACATGAGTATGAATAATTAATTCCCTTAGTATAACAACTACCTATGCAATGTTAATGACTCCAGGTATTCTCTTGCATTGTCACCTGTTTCTCATTTTCTGCCTCACTCTGTGGAGTTGCTTAGTGGTATATGTATCAGACGTGATATGCACACAGCTGCGTCTGTGTTGAGTCATCCTTCGTATTTCTCTTGTTTTCTATTGACTTCAATAAACAAAACTTTTGAATGAAAAAAAAAGTGTTTGTACAGGCACAAGGGGCCAGATTCACAGAAGAGATATCTCTCAGAGTATCTATGCGACTGATTCATAGAATCATTTCCGCATAGATAGCCCTTAGATCCGACAGGTGTAATTGACTTACACCGTCGGTTCTTAGGATGCAGTACCTCGGCCGCCGCTGGGTGGAGTTTGCGTCGTATTCCAGCGTCGGGTATGCAAATTAGCAGTTACGGCGATCCACAAAGGTTTTTCCCGTCGTTACGTCGGCGCAAGTCTTAGTTTCACGTCGCAAAGTTAGGGCTGCTATTAACATGGTGTAAAATTACTCCACCATGTTAAAGTATGCCCGTCGTTCCCGTGTCGCTTTTCAATTTTTTTTTTCCCGGTGTAAGTACGTTACGCACGTCGCGATTCACAAACACGTTGCGCCGCCGTATTTCGCGCAAAGCACGTCGGGAAAATTGCGAACGGAGCATGCGCAGTACGTCCGGCGCGGGAGCGCGCCTAATTTAAATGGTACCCGCCCCATTTGAATTGGGCGGGCTTGTGCCGGACGTGTTTACGATACAGAGCCGCAAGTTTACAGGTAAGTGCTTTGTGGATCGGGCACTAACACTGTAAACTTGCGGCGGTGTAACGTAAACAGGTTACGTTACATGGCCGCAATTGTATGTGAATCTGGCCCAAGGTTTTTACCTTCATGCATATGAAGGTAAAAAACCTTCTGTGTGCAGCAGCCCCCCAATACTTACCCGAGACCCCTCTTGATCCAGCGATGTCCACGAGAGCCTTGGCTCTCCGGAGATTCGCACTCCTAAATGGCTTTTGGCAGCTATGGCAGAAGCTGCTCTTAATCACAGTCAGTGAGCCAATCAGGAGACGAAGGGCCAAGCCACAGCCTCGTGTGTGAATGGACACAGAGTCGTGGCTCAGGTGCCTACCTGTTTGGGGGCACCCGACAGGAGAGAGGGCTAGGAGCCTTGGTGCGGGACCCGAAAAGAGGAGGATCCGGGGCTGCTCTGTGCAAAACTATTGCACAGAGCAGAGTCGTGGTTCAGGTGCCTACCTGTTTGGGGGCACCCGACAGGAGAGAGGGCTAGGAGCCTTGGTGCGGGACCCGAAAAGAGGAGGATCCGGGGGTGCTCTGTGCAAAACTATTGCACAGAGCAGAGTCGTGGTTCAGGTGCCTACCTGTTTGGGGGCACCCGACAGGAGAGAGGGCTACCTGTTTGGGGGCACCCGACAGGAGAGAGGGCTACCTGTTTGGGGGCACCCGACAGGAGAGAGGGCTAGGAGCCTTGGTGCGGGACCCGAAAAGAGGAGGATCCGGGGCTGCTCTGTGCACAGAGCAGGAAAGTATAACATGGTTGTTACTGTAGAATAAAAAGAAGCTATAGTATTACTTTAAACCTAATGTTGTACAAACGTCATTACGATGCCTTGAAATGGGCAACTAAGAAATCAATACCAAGAGTTATATACAAACAATTTGTAGCTCCGGCAATATATCCAAAGTGTAAACTCACTCCAACACGAGCTGCAGATAGCAGTTTAAAAGGGACGACCATCGAGTCTTAACGGGGAGTATTAATATTTACCAAAACAATTCTGAGAGAGAAGCTTAAAAGGTTTTGCATTTCAGGATTGCTTTTAATCCCTCACCTTTTCCACGGGGAGAAGCGTTTGCAGCAGTCGCATTGTAAAAAGAGAGATGCTGATAAATGCCATTCTGTGGTTCACAAGAGAAGAGTCAGGCTTCTCAGAGCTATTGTTATTTTTATGATACAATATAACCTCCCCAAGTGTATCCAGCACGAAAAGCAGTTTACATCTCTGTAAAAAGAAAGCACAAAAGTGAGTTTTTATTACATTATTGGAATAGGCTTAAATCATATAAGAGATGTGGAATTTATTGCATCTGTGCTCAAGAAAAAGCAAACCCTTTCCAAAAATCATTTATAATCAAGTTCATATTTTGCTGGATTGTTGTCCATGCATAACCTTTCAAGGAAGAAAAAAGAAAGAAGAAAAAAAAGATTAGAAAAATAAAAGGTGTTATTGACAATGTCTCATTATTTGCCTTCCCCTTGGTTACCACAGCAACCTGCACTGCTGCTTAGGCCTTCCATACCCTGGTGAACAAAGAATGCTTTGTGAGCATGTTTTTATTGATGCAAACTTAATATAGTCTGGATGGCTGGTATCAAAATTTAATTGCTGGTCAAAGATATTTAGTGCATAGCATGTTGTTTCCATAATCACAATGTTGCTATCTCACCAGTTCTTGTCCTACGAGACTTCGATCCTCCCATACGTTTTCTGAAATGGCATCACAAAGCAGTACCAAGTTTTCGTTCAGCAGTTCAAGGACAAGTCGTATCATCTTTCTTCTTTCTGTATGTGTAAAAAAAAAAAAAAATTTTTGTTATGCCAATTCATAAACCATGTAATAACTACCGTATTTATCGCGGTATAACGCGCTCCCGCGTATACCGCGCACCCCTAAAGTGGCCCCCAATTCTGTGGAAAAAAAGTTTTTTTGTTTTTTTTGTACTTACAGTTTTGGTGTCTTGCGCGGCGTCCATCGGCGGCCTCGTCGGGTCCGGCGTCCTTCTGCGGCTTCGGGTGTCTTCTTCGGCGGGTCCGGCGTCCTTCTGCGGCGGGTCCAGTGTCCTCTTCGGCGGGTCCGGCGTCCTCTTCGGCGGGTCCGGCGTCCTTCTGCGGCGTCCTTGCGTCCTTCCCGCCACGAGTTTGAATACTGCGCCGGCATATACAGAGCGCAGTACACTCGTGAATCTTCGGGCAGGCTCGGCAACTGTCGCGCTGACGTCCTGTACGTACAGGACGTCAGTGCGAGAGGCGCCGAGACTGCCCGAAGATTCACGAGTGTACTGCGCTCGGTATATGCCGGCGCAGTATTCAAACTCGTGGCGGGAAAGCGGGTATCGCGTATATCGCACACCCACGATTTTGCCCTGATTTTCAGGGCAAAATAGTGCGCGGTATACGCCGATAAATACGACTAAGACTGCAGGGGAGCCATTTTTGCAGGCACTTTACAGGTGCTATTTTTAGCCCAAACGCCCCAGTGTGAAAGGGCTCTAACTGTTAGATTTTATGAGATGAAGGGCGGGGAAAAAAAATATAAAAAAAAAAAACGACCTAACATATCAGCCCAAAAAAATAAATCGGCATTATATATCAGCCATCGGCCGCCGCGATTTCTAAATATCGGCATCGGCCAGAGAAAAACCCATATCGGTCGACCTCTAATGTAAACCCACTCTCATCCTTTCTAAACTACTGCCATAGTGCTGATCTATAAGGATATGCATGCCTCTTGCATGTATCATTACCTGTAAAATGTCTCCCCTCTGTCTGTTATAAGAACTGAAAAACTGCAGATTCTGTGGGTGGGTCTGTTGTCTGGAGCTCGGTGGGTGGAGTCGTGATGTCAGTAGACTCTGAGCCCTCCTCTACACTCGACTTGTCAACATGCATTTTCTCTTGTGTATTCCTTACACTAAATTCTGCTATGATCACTAACATCCAGTCAAAATCCATAAAAGTAACCACATGACTTCAGAAAAGGAGTGGGGGTGGGATTTAAAAAATAATGCCCGTCTCCGGGCTAGTGCATGAGATATGTAAATAACCTGTCACTCACAGTAAGGGGGCGGAACGGACTAATGTTTTTCTCTGTAAGTCCGTTTTATTTCACTGAATAAAAGAGGATTGCTCAGATCTGGATTTACGCTGTGTGGCAAGACTTGGCACAGATGATAGGAAATCTTTTACTCTACATTGTGACATAAAAAAAAAAAATCGGGTTTACATCCATTTTAAGGCTTCATTTCCATGGACGTTTTTACAGCCACTTTCTTTAGCCTTTTTTACAGCTTAAAAACGCCTGTCCATGTTATTTATTTATTTTTTTTGAGTTGGAGCTCAAAAACGTCGCGGTAGCGTTTTTAAACGTTTTTTAACGTCTGGCGTTTTTAGAGCTCTACTCTGCTTCAGAACGCACTGGTCCTGTTTTTTTTTTTTGCAGCTTAAAAACGGCTCAGCCATCTAAAGCTCAAAAACGTCATGGTGGGCATGAGGCCATAGACTAACATGGAGAGACGTTTTTAAGCTGCAAAAAACGCTCAGAAAAGTGGCTGTAAAAACGTCCATGGAAATGAAGCCTAAGGCTGCATTCACATCTATGCGACAGCGGCGTACGGCGTACGCGGCGTATTTTGCCGCGAGTGTGTATCTTTTTTTTTTAGATTCTTTCCATTGCTGTCAATGGGCGAACGCCAATGTCGCCTGAAAAAAAGGGTCCGGGACTTTTTTCCAGGCGACAGGCGTTCGGCGTCTATGAGATGTGAACCATCTCCATAGACAGCAATGGGAATTCTCCCCTCTAGCGGCAGAAGCGTCCGGCGTTTTGTCGCATAGATGTGAATGGAGCCTAAAGCTTTCAAGATGAGCTTCTAGAGGTGTACCTCCTTCATCAGTTTGGAGGAGCACATACGTACTGTCAATTCGGATACAAAAGTATCAGTGCAATACATAACTTTTAGGTTTGTGAGGACAGTTTTCTAAACATTTACCCCATTCCTCATTTTGAAGCAGCACATTTATATACTATCAATCCAAATAAAAAAACTCAAAAAGTATCTATTGACAATACAATAAACAAAATCTAGCATCATCACCAGCATGAAAAAGTAGTAGGGGAGAACAATACAAGTAAACTTCAGTGTGAATGAATGCCTTTCTTTTTAGAGATAAAAGGAGTATAGTGACCCAAGGAATTTGCATCCGTAAGGAATCTAGCGGGTTAAGAACGAAACCATAGCTCAGCCTACTGAGACCATTATGGCTGACTGAACCTAAAAATGTCCAACCACAACCAAAGGATTTAACTTTGAGTGGACTGTTTTTTACACATGTTCCTCTACAAATTTTTTTTTATATTTCCAGAAGTTAAAATGTAATACAAATCTTGAGTTGCACAAGAGGGAC
This sequence comes from Rana temporaria, assembly GCF_905171775.1. Classification (NCBI taxonomy): domain Eukaryota; kingdom Metazoa; phylum Chordata; class Amphibia; order Anura; family Ranidae; genus Rana; species Rana temporaria. The sequence continues at coordinate 281,013,189 of NC_053493.1, read as the reverse complement.
GTAGTCAATATTACCAAGATTTTGAGGTAAGGTTATATTGTCAATTGCTTTAAAGTGGATGTCCACTGAAAAAATTAAAAGTCAGCAGCTACAAATACTGCAGCTGCTGACTTTTAATATTGGCACACTTACCTGTCCTGGAGTCCAGCGCCGTCCGCAGCAGAGGACGAGCGATCACTCGTCACTCTGCTGCCATCCTCGGTGAGGGAACCAGGAAGTGAAGCGCTCCGGCTTCACTGCCCGGTTCCCTACGGCGCATGCATGAGTTGCGCTGCGCCTGCTGATTGGCTCCCGCTGTGCTCTGGGAGCCGAGTGTTCCCAAAACACAACAGGGGGAGGAGGACGGGAGGTGACGTCCTGCCCGCAGTCTGCCCGTAGACTGTGGCCGGAAGTGGGTGCAAATACCTGTCTTTAGACAGGTATCTGCACCCCCCTCCCCCTGAAAGGTGTCAAATGTGACACCGGAGGGGGGGAGGGTTCCGATCAGTGGGAGTTCCACTTTAGGGTGGAGCTCCGCTTTAAGTGTGATAATGATATTGTCTATCCTCAGAGAGCCTTTATGCATTTTGTTGTCCCTTATACCTAGTTTGGCTGAGAGAGACCCATGTTTCCAGAAAAGAACTGCACTTTCTAACATCATAATCTCAAAAATCGGTGAAAGACTAGCTTGCAGGAGGGAGCCATGGACCTCTTTCACAGTACATGAAAACAATAGCAATACCATTTTTGTTAAAAATATATGCTTCAATGTTTCAGTGCATGATTCCTTTGTTCTAAAAAAATTAGACCCGGCATGTTTTTTTTTTTTTTTTCCGGTTATCTCCAGTTGCCTCTCCTCTAGGAAAATGCATATTTCACCTAGCAGTTTATAGAGCTCTGAAACAAGGTCATATACCGTTAGCCATTACTCTTTAATGTTGTAATAACTTTGCTTCTTTTTTTTTTTTTGTTCTGAACCTTTCTTAATAAAAATTGATTGAAAGTAAAAACAATTATACAGTCATGGTATCTGGGTTCGTACTGTCACCACTCTGCTTGTAATGCCGCGTACACACGATCATTTTTCGGCATGAAAAAAAAACGATGTTTTTCGACATGTAGAAAAAAAAAAAAGTTTTTCCAACTTCATCATTAAAACGACGTTGCCCACACACCATCGTTTTAAAAAAATACTCTAGCAAAGCGTGGTGACATACAACTCGTACGACGGCACTCTAAAGGGGAAGTTCCATTCGGATGACGCCACCCTTGGGGCTGCTTTAGCTGATTCCGTGTTAGTAAAAGACGATTCCTGCCTTTCTGTCTGTTACAGCGTGATGAATGTGTTTACTCCATTACGAATGGTAGTTTTACCAGAACGAGCGCTCCCGTCTCATAATTTGCTTCTGAGCATGCGCGGGTTTTTAACGTTGTGTGTACGCGGCATAAGGGTACTAGAAAAGGATGCTTTATATTTAAGAAGAAGCTGACCTGACTTCAACAGAGGCGTTGCACTTTCCAAAACCAACACACAGAACTGAGGGAGACTGAGTTGCTGAAACTGCAGGTCTAGCATATCTTCATTTTCAATATCTAAAGGGTCCAAGTGACCTCTGTCCAATGGTGACAAGTGTGATGTCCGGGAATAGGCATGAGCTTGAATGCTATTTCCACTGAAAAAAAAAAAAGTTGAAATTAAAGTCACATTCAAGTGTTACTAAACCCAGGACCCTGCATTCACTATACCTGTTCTCCCAGGGTACACAGAACATAAAAATGCAATTATTTTAGTTAAAATAAACTGCTAAATACCTTTCAAAGCTGTAGCTAGCAGTCTTGTGACTTCTATCAGTGTTCAGCCAGGCACTGGTAAAAGCTTGTAGGAGTTTTCATTCTCCTCTGACTGTCCTATGAGGCTGCATACCCACTGACTCTCTGTCACACCAAACTGAGCATGTGCAGAGTGCCTCCTGGAGCTCTATTCTATCAGCAAATGGATTGGGGACAGTAATAGAAAGGGAAGGATCCCAGAAGACAGGTATAAAACGCCTTTTTACACAATGCAGAGGATTAAAGCAGAGGTCCACCAATTTTTTTTTTAAGCCAGCAGCTACAAATAGTGCAGCTGCTGACTTTTAAAAAATATACACTTACCTGTCCAGTGCGCCCGCAATGTCGGCAGCCAAGGCCGAGCAATAGCTCGTCTCTCGGCTGCCCCCACCGCCATCCTCGGTGAGGGAATCAAAAAGTGAAGCGCTGCGGCTTCGCTGCCTGGTTCCCTACTGCGCATGCGCAAGCAGCGCGACCCGTCCTCACTGGTCCCCGCTCTCTCCCGGGACCAGTGTGTTTCCCAAAAAACAGCAGGGGGGGGGAGTGACATGACTCCCACGGGAGTCTATGCCCGGTCTTTGACAGGTATCTGCATCCCCCTCCCCCCTGAAAGGTGCCAAATGTGACACCAGAGGGGGGAGGGTTCCGAAAAGCGGAAGTTCCATTTTTGGGTGGAACTTTGCTTTAACCCTTCCACAGTAAGTATAACAAGCATGCTATGCTACATATACAGACTGATTTAACTGTTGTGGGTTTAATAACACTTTAAGAAATACACTGATTACAACGGCAATAATTAACACAATAACCACATCAGAGTTTAATATTGCAATTTGCTATAATAAAATCGAAAACTCCCAGTGTTAGCAACTCTGTACAGCAATTTTTATCTTTGTTACCATATACAAAATGGAAATCTTATTAAATAAATAAAAAAATACCTGATTTTCAATTACAGAAAAATGACAGTTTACACACAAAAATCATAAACAGAAAATGTACTGTTTTCCTTGATAGAAAAGTTATAGGATAAGCACGGGGACAACACCAGAGTGCCCTTTCAAGACGGCGGCGCTCAGGGAAATTGCAAATATCTCAGAGACCGTGTAGGTCTCGGAGATATTGCAAGCACCTACAGGTAAGCCTTACTCTAGGCTTACCTGTAGGTGTAACTTCCCCGAAGGGGTTTACAACCACTTTAAAGTAGTTGTCGTATCTGTCGCTCCCTGCCTGCTCCCGTGTCCCCCTATGTGTACTGACCACGGTAATCCAAATCCTGTGTGTGTGACCTGTTTCCACCCCCCTGCCTCTATTAGTAGCTGGCAGTAAAGGTAAAGAAATATTAGTGCCAGCCCTTTTGTTCTATCAATCTATCCTAGACTGTGTAAATGTTTCTATAAAATGATGCCTGTAAATACCTTATTTCATCTTTTATGCCTGGTCATGTGACCTCTGGCCACTCTCCTCCTCTGATCAAATGGCTACAGTGGGAGGAGCTGAGCAGCCGACACAGTGGTCATGTGACCTCCCCAGCTGATGTCAGAGGGGGATCTCGGCCCCTCCCACTGTAGCACTTAGATCAGAGGAGGAGATCAGCTGGAGGTCATGTCACCAGTCATAAAATAAATGAGATAAGGTGTTTACAAGCATTGTTTTCTAAAAAAACATTTACACAGTGTCAGATAGATTGATAGAACAGAGGGGCTGGCAGATATTTGTCTTTACCATTACAACCACTTTAAGCTTTGCCAAAAAAAAAAAATGGAAGTGAATTGGTTTCCATGTAGACCTGCACCAGATTTTGCATTCTCCAGTTTAAGTAAATCAACCCCATAGTGCTCTGTACAGGATTCTACTCTAGATTTGGGGCAATCACCACCTTGCACTCAGTCTATCAGTTTTTTTTCTACTAATTGAGCCTGCAGTACAATATAATGTTCTTAACCCACTATAAATAGCTTCCGAATTTAAAAAATTTCACTCCTTACTGTATTTTTGTCTACTAAAGTTCTTAGAATACATTCAGCTTGGGGTATTAAATCATGTATGATTGAGCTCGCATATGTTACTGTATGTCTTGCAGAACAATGAATTATAGCTTATTATCCCGGTAATACAATATTTTTTTTTAGACTGATGTGTTTTTTTTTCCTACACTTTTCTAACCTTATTCTTCTGATGTCTTCTGTTTTTAGTTTGTATTGCCTTTATCATGAACACAAAGGTATTAAGCCAATATCACTAAGTCTGAAAGCTTGAGAATCACCAACCTAGAAGATGTAGCATCCCAATCTTGTCCATCTCCTCTAAGTCGCTGACTTGTGCGTCCCACAACTGAAGGCCGAAGGTGCTCATTTATAGGAGAAGGGTTCTGAGAATTACGGGTGGCTGGAGTGTAGTAAGATACAGAAGAATTCTGGGAAACTACTTCTGTAAAGCATAAAAATATTATAACTCAAAGTAATTTGTTAAAGACCAAAGGTCTAAGAAAATGCAAAGGCAACATTCATTAGCATTTAGTCTACATTTTTCTTTCAGTTACAGATAGGGCTCTTGCACTTGGCTGTACTTTAGGGCATAAAAAAGTTTTGGAAAATACACCTATAGGTGTGCATGTGAAAACGCAAGTGCTAGCAGTTATGTATTAACGTATACACCTATAACGGCCCCACACAATGTATCCTCCAATACATGCCAAAGGGCTAAATGATTTGGCAGCTGTAGCTCCTAGGAGCCATAAAAGGCAGATTTTACACGCTACAGCCCTACACATTAATATACAGCAATGTACAAGAGCCCATATATAACCTGCTTCATTTTATTCTACTCCAATTTCCAACGTCTGAAATTATGTTACACTTACATAGTGCTGGGCTTCCCTATCCAAAGATGAGCCGGTTGTAGAATTATTAGGCTTCATGTACACTGGGGCTTTCAAAAATGCTTTTCTTTTAGGAGAAAAGCCGTTTCAAAAACGTGCCCAAGCCTAATTTTTGCAAAAGCGTTTAGGCGTGCTTAGGAGCGTCAAACGCTTGGGCGTTTATTTCATTGGCCAGAATCTTCATTTCTTCTTGCCAGTGAAATGAATAAAGGCTCAAGTGCCAAATGTGTCTAACGCTTCGGCTGGTCAGATGTGTTTAATGTTTAACAGCGCCTCCCCTGGAAACAAATTTGGTAGGGTTTTTTTTTCTGTTGCTAAACGCCATTTGGTCGTTGATTGGATAGATTGATAGCAGTGCAGCCATTGGATCCCGCTGCTTTCTATCACATCCAATGACGCGGCCGCTGGGGGGCGGGATCGAGTCATACACTCTGCATCTATAGACGCCAACTGTATGACATGCGAGCGCGCCCGCAAGCTAACCCCCTCGGGAAGGAGCTTCCCAGAGGGGGTTAGCTTTAGCAGGGAGGAACCAAGACAGCCACTGTAAGACCCGCAGGGATGTAGTCCCAAGGAATGGGGGCGAGCACGCTGACTAACCCCCAGCCAGAATGGCTCAAATGATGGGGGCAAGCTTACTGAGGAGAAACAAGAGGTGAGAAATTCAGACAAAGAAAAAAAACATTTAAAAAGGGAAATCGAAGGAAAGGGTAAGTGAACCAACAATGCACTAGCTTAAAGTAACCTATTTAGAAAATAAAAAACAAACATTTACAACCCCTTTAACTTCTTGCTAAACTGTCTTTCCGAAAGACAGCTACAGTGCGTGTCTTAATTGCCGGGAGGGCGTCCATAGACGTCCTCCTGAGCATGTGCTGTCTGCGCGTCCCTGCAGGTTGCGTGTGGCGCACTCTTTCATCACTGAGTCTATGAGACTCGGCTGATCAAAGATCAGAGTAAGGGGCCGATAAGAAGATAGGTAATCAGTATATATTTTTTTCCTCACGCTAACAGCGCCCCCAATCAGTGCTGCCTCATTGGTGCAGCCTATCAGCGCCCATCCGTGCAGCCTATCAGCGCCCATCCGTGCAGCCTATCAGCGCCCATCCGTGCAGCCTATCAGCGCCCATCCGTGCAGCCTATCAGCTCCCGTCAGTGCAGGCTATCACAGCTCCCATAAGTGTAGCCTCATAAGCGCACATCAATAAAGGAGAAAAATTACCTGTTTTCAAAAATTTTTGTCTTTTTTTTCTTTTTTTGTTATTTTTTTAGCAAAAAATAAAAAACCCAGCAGTGATTAAATGCCACCAAATAAAGGCTCTTTTTTTGTAAAAAAAATAATAATAATTAGGGTACAGTGTAGCATGACTGTGCTGAAAGCTGAAAATTGATCTGGGCAGAAAGAAAAGGTTTAAGTGCCCAGTAGGCAAGTGGTTAATGAAGAGTTGAAACTTCTGAAAATGTTTTGTAGTCAGTGCCTTCCTGTACCGGTGAAAAATGTATCACCCATTTTGTCTACCCTTCTCTACCCAAATCAATCCAAAAGGAAGAGAAAAAAAAGTTAGAAGGAGTTAGGCATTATCGGCAATGTTAGTAGAAAGCCAAGTCCAAAGTAGATACATGAAGGTGTGTTTAAAGTGATACTAAACACACTGTTTAATTGACATTGTCCCTTCTCTTTCTGATGGCACTGTAATTATAATTTCTTTCCTAATTGATATAAAAGGAGGAGCTTCTAGTCCTCTGCTGCTGGTCACATGTTAAAAAAAAAAAAAACTATTGGGATACTGAGTAAAAAATAAATAAATAATATCAGAAAATGGTTATAAATTATATGTATATAGATTATATTGATGGTGTGGGTGGATTTCTGTCAGTCACAGGCTGTGTCACGGCCCTCCAGTTTGTGTTTTAGGATAACAGGGAGGAGAAGCCTCCATCAATCAATATGTAATATTCCTCCCCATTGTGTTTAGCTGGCCAGTGGGCATGGAGGGAGGAGGGAGGGAGTGGGCTGTCATTTATCACTGTGTATACACCCACTCTATGGTCACATGGGCTGCTTAGATGCTATAGCAAGGAAATTCTTAGCATAGAAACTCACTGAAAACTGAGCATGTGCACTAGGGGATGTGATCAAAAGAGAATGGCAGGATCAACCAGGTTTTTTGCAGAATACAGAAAATGAATTACATAATAACAGAGTATGAACATCATGCAATACACCTTGGGCCAAATCCTCAAAAGAGATACGACGGAGTAACTGCTGTTACTCCGTCGTATCCCTGGTCCTAACTATGGAACTGATCCACAGAATCAGTTTCCCATAGTTAGGACGAAGATCCGACATGTGTAATTGAATTACACTGTCGGATCTTAGGATGCAGTACCGCATCCGCCGCTGGGGGCATTTCGCGTCGAAATGCCGCCTCGGGTATGCAAATTAGGACTTACGGAGATCCACGAAGCTTTTCAGCTTCGTTTTTTCTCCGTAAGTTTTATTTTGCAAACGCAAAATTAGGGCTGCTTTTACAAGGTGTAAACTGTTTACACCTTGTAAAAACAGACCTTTCTTGCTCGCGACGCGATTTTTTTTCAATTTTAAATTTTTTTTTTGGCGCCGTATCTTTTTTTTTACCCGACGCAACTTTATTGTCCCGTCGCAATCCACAAAGCCCGACGTAACATAATTTCGCCCTATGCACGTCGGGAAAATGACGTCACGAGCATGCGCAGTACGGCCGGCGCGGGAGTGCGCCTCATTTAAATGGGAATCGCCCCCTGGAGAAGAGGAACGCCTTGCGCCGGCCGGATTTAAGTTACACCGCTCAAAATTTCTAGGTAAGTGCTTTGTGGATCGGGCACTTAGTTAGAGATTTTGCGGCGGTGTAACTTAAATGGAAAAAGTTACGTTGCGCCGGGTTTTTGAGGATTAGGCCCCATGTATTGATAATTTTACATGACACTTTAAGGTCTTGTACATACAAGCTTGATCACAGACAAGGAGCCTTTGCACATGTACAGATTGACAAATGTCTCTGCTGGTCTCTGGGTGCTGGCAGAGAAGTTTGTCGGTCTGCACATGCAGTATCCTGTGCATGAGTGGACACGACATGGGTGTCTGCCAGATATCATAGACTTGCCAGAGACCAGTCGTCTTGGATGCACAGGATAGACAAGAGGACAGCACAGGGGGGTATACAGAGTATAAATAGAACTTTGGAAAGAGGACAATGACTCCATGTACTAGAAAGTCTTTTTTTTTTTTGGTTTGTTTTTTAATTTACATTACAGAAACATTTAGCAGAAACTAGAAATAACATTTTAGCTAGATAAGGTGATGTACCTCTCAAAGCCTTTAACAAAGCTGCCTTTGCACACACTTTGTAAAAGCCCGCTGTACACATTGCTCGTTCACATACTGCATGTACAAGGCCTAATAGACCTTTATGAGTGTAATTACTTCTAGACAGAACAATAACTATTCAGTCAGCATATTAATTATTCAATTTGCCAGGGGATTCAAATGAACATAAAAACAGTACAAACCTTAACAGATAATACTTACCCTGTTTAGTGCTTAGAAACCCCGGATCCCTGTGAAAGTTCAATCTGCTTCTCAACAGGGTACTTAAGTGGTGCAGACAGGATGCAGCCTGGAATGCCAAATGCCGCTGCTCATCTTTTTCACATGCAAGGCCCAGTAAAGACAGAAGGCTCTAAATACATAATACATTTGACACAGAGCTAAAGACAACTATTTGACATGCACATTCACAGACATTTAACAGAATAATTTAATGATTGCAGACTGACACAAAGCAATGCTTAGTTAAATGAACTAAACATATGTCAAGCTGAGAAAATAAATATGGAACAAAAATAAGGATAAGTATAAAATTACAAGGCAAATCGGAAGAATCAAGTGTAGAAAGCAAAGTTGTTAACCCCTTGCCTTGCAACTCTGGGTGCAGGCTTTCAATCCTGGCAGGGAACTATCTGCATGGAGCTTGTATGCTTGCAAAAGATTCCTCTGCAAGTTCTCATTTCCCATTCGGTCCAAAACACTGCACATAGGCTAAACATACCCTAAACGATATCCTTATTCTTCAACAATAATTCATACACATCTATTACCTCAGGGCTCGACAAATACCGGTCGCCAGGTCGCCATGGGTCCTGGCGACTTGGCTTTTTGTGAGCTGGCGCCATCTGGTGGTGAGCCGTTGGTATTACAAGTTATTACCACCAGATGTGTAAGCTGGCGCCATCTGGTGGTGGCCGTTGGTATTACAAGTTAAGCATTACAAGTTAAACAGCAATTCTAATGTAATTTTTTTACTATTTTCACCGCCATCTTCTTCCCTCTAATTAGAACCCCCAAATATTATATATATTTTTTATCCTAACACCCTAGAGAATAAAATGGTGATCGTTGCAATACTTTCTGTCACGCCGTATTTGCGCAGTGGTCTTACAAGCGCACTTTTTTGGGAAAAAATTACACTTTTTTTAATTAAAAAATAAGACAACAGTAAAGTTATCCCCATTTTTTTTAATATTATGAAAGATAATGTTACGCCGAGTAAATTGATACCCAACATGTCACGCTTCAAAATTACGTCCGCTCGTGGAATGGCGACAAACTTTTACCCTTTAAAATCTCCATAGGCGTTGTTTAAAAAATTCTACAGGTTGCATGTTTTGAGTTACAGAGGAGGTCTAGGGCTAGAATTATCGCTCTCGCTCTACCAATCGCGGCGATACCTCACATGTGTGGTTTGAACACCGTTTACATATGCGGGCGCTGCTCACGTATGTTTTCGCTTCTGCGCGCAAGCTCGTCGGGACGGGGCGCGTTTTCTGGCTCCTAACTTTTTTAGCTGGCTCCTAGATTCCAAGCAAATTTGTCAACCCCTGTATTACCTAATGGTCATGTAATCCATTTGGCAGGAAATTGTTTCTTTTGCCTCATACACGCGACCAGTTTTCCCGTCGGGAAAACGGCCATGACAGCTTTTGGCCGGGAAAACCGGCCATGTGTATGTTCCATAGCAGTTTTCCCGACAGGAAAACCACCGGGGAAAATGAGAACATGCTTCTTTTTTTTCCCGCCGGGTTTCCCGGCGGTTTTTAAGCCGGCAGTTTTTCTATGGGGAAAGCCTGTGATGTAGCATACCTTATTTAATAGATCTACATAATTAACTCATAAACATTTTTATTTTACCTTAATTGCATTTTACCAAAAAACAGTACCAAATTCTAACCCATATTACTCCTTTATCGCATTTACACTCGGTCCTGTTTTGGACTATTCTTATCTTTGTCACATAACTATCCACCTACAACCCACCCAGATTAACCCCTTCCCCAAGAAATACAACTAAGCCAGACTATACCGGTTTAATCTTAGAACAGAAGAAGAATAAGGAAAGCAAAGGAAAAAGAAAAAGAAGAAAGAACATTTTTTTTTTTTAAATAAAAACAATAATAATGTTAACTTCCCCTCCCTCCCCCTCTTTCCTCCACCCCCCCCCCCCCACCCCCTAAACGCAATAAAGGGAGCCCAAATCTGTCGGTATTTGTCCTCCTGTTCCTTCATATTCATAATGAGATTTTCCATTTGTTGGACTTCTATTAATCTGGTCATCCACTGCGCTCTAGTTGGAGATATATTGGATTTACATAAAGCTGGAATACATAGTTTTGCTGTTGTAAGCAGGTGTCTCAATAGTGAGTCTTTATACTTTTCTATTGAAATGGGGATATCCAGCAACAAAACAGCCGCAGGATTATCTCCAAGGGACACATCTATTATTTCTTCCACTGTTTCTAAGACCATTTGTTTTGAGGGCATTTAAGAATTCCTTAACAGTGATTGGGCCATCAATGTCTTCTGCTTCTTTATCTCTCAATCTAGGTATTTCTGAGTCTGCTATATATTCCCCAATTTCCTCTTCGTTACATACCCTGGGATATTGATCTTGGGCCCCTAACCGATATAGGCCCACATAGTAATCTCAAAAAGACTCCGCAATCTCCTGTGATGAATTTACCAAAACATCCCCCTGCGTTTTAATACGTTCAATATAATTTTGTGTCCTCGTCGCTTTTAATGCATTAGCTAACAATCCTACTAGGTTTATTTCCATATTCATAAAAAGCTTGTCTACACCGGGTCATTGATGCTTTAGCTTTGTCTGTTAACAAGCCATTAAATTCTTATCGTAGAAGCGTTAATTTTTTCTCATATTGGCAGGCCTTATATTGCTTATGCAACATCTCTAGCCTCCTAATCTCCTTAAGCAAAGATACCAATTTGGCCGCCTTTTGACGTTTTCTAAGTTTTCCTATTGATATCAGTTTTCCTCTGATATAACATTTATGTGTTTCCCATATACATGTTAGGGATACTTCCCCTGATTTATTTATTGAGAAAAACATCTCTAATTCTTGTGCTATTCGTAGCTCACACTATGGCTCTTTTAACAGTGTTTCATTGATCCTCCACTGCCACTCTCGAGTAGTAGGTTCGCCCCATTCTACAATACAGTTAGACGGTGCGTGATCCGATATCGTAAATAATCCTATGGATGTCTCCACTATGCACTGCAAGATGCTTTGAGATACAAAAACATAATCTATCCTAGAGTATGTTTTATATTTAGCCTAATAAAAAGTGTAATCTCTGTTGTGCACATGGAAAGTTCTCCAGCTGTCTCTTACTTGTAGCTCCTGGAGCAATCTATTTGCCTTTCGCAGTTTGACATATGACAGATGGGAGGTTCCCTTTGAGACGTCCAACGTTGGATCTAATGCCATATTTAAATCTGTCCCCATCAACAAGACCCCCTCCTTATTTTGATGTATTATATCTGTATACGTCTCCAAGGATGCTACTTGACCCTCATTAGGTAGATATATATTCACTAGGGTAACTTTTTGATCATATATTAGACCCTTTACAATCAATAACTGCCCATCCTCATCAGTAACTGTCCATTTCTTTCCATGGTATCTGACTTGATATCAAGATCGCCACCCCCTTTGCATTCGATGTCTGTGATGGACTATGATACACAGTAGGATATCTATAAGTTCCCAACTTTGGAATTGTTTTTTTTTTTTTAAATGTGTCTCTTGGAGAAATATAATATAAAATTTAATTTTCCCCAATTCCATATACAACTTGCTGCATTTTTCTGGTGTATTTAGGCCCCTCAAATTATAAGATGTCAAGGTAATTTTAGTCATCCTGCCTCCAAAATTACCCCTTCCTCAGATAGAGAAAACCACACACAATTTCTTCTAAATATCAAAGATGTCTGTCCCCTACAGCCTGCCTTTATACAAGGAAAAAGAGGAGTACGTTCTTCCAAACAATTTATACAGATCTACTCCAGAGCAAGAGGGGGTGGAGGAGCAGAGGGAGGTGAAGAGGAGAAGAGAGGGAGAAAAAATAAAATAAAAAAATAGTATTAATTCTTTCCCCGAGGTCTGGTCTTCCCCTGTGACCACAGAGAGAAAACTTATGCCGACGTGTATGGGGTTTCCACCTACATGTGGAATTACCCGTACGGAGTGTTGAAAAATAGAAAAAACGCCTCCGGCTTCCCTCCCTTTGGAGGAGAGGTGTATCAGTTAGGGGAAGTGGTTATACGCAAATGGAGAGTAGCGGCCTCCCACTCAGTGCACCCATATTCCCTTTATAGCCGTCCCCTTTTTCTCCCTTTCTCCCCATTCCCTTTCCCCCTTCTTCTCTTTTTGAAGTTTCCCCAACCATTTTCCTGGAAGATTTTACCCTTATATACCTTATTACTGTTATATATCTTAATTACATTTAATCCCTTCTATACCCCATACCTCCCCCTCATATCCCCGCTCAGCAACGATCACCCTGGATGTTTATTTAATTATTATCAATAGACTTTTAACTTTCTCATTCCCTTCTAACTTATAATATTAACACATTAACACATTATATTCCCTGCCCCCCCCCCCCCCCCCCGCCTGGCGGACACCTTCCTGCTCCCATCTAAATTCCTCCTGATTGCTATATCAAGTTTCTTGAAAAAAAATAAGAATATGCATCGCTCCCACTTTCAGCAATCCCTATTTAATTTAATTACACTCTCCCTTACTATTCTAAAAATTAGGTACCTTGGCTTATACTCGGGTCGGTTTATACTTGAGTATATCCAGTACTTGTGGCGAAGTTCATTATTATATAGGTATAACAATAAATCCATATAAAAGTGCTGGGAAGTGCTCTGTGCTCTCTCTAAACACCAAAATTGCAAACGTGCTCCAAGAGTGCCTGTGAAGTAATGCAGCCTCCTACCAGAACCAAAATGATCTCAGATTATAGAGATCATTAGTGCTTGTGTATAATCCAGAGAGCCGACTCTCAAGGACCACAAATACCGAAAGATTCTAAAATACCAGAAGACACCTCATACGAGAAACACGTCGGGTGGAGTCGGGTCTGTGACCTCATCACGCCGAAGCTGTTCGGATAACACTGTGACTGAGGCTGTATTGCAAGCTGTCTGAATACCTACTTTTTAGCTCTTCGGTTCATGCAAGTGCAACACCACTTTATTAAATTATTATTACCAGTTGAGTTGCACTATGAGTTGAGTTGCACTATGTTATTCTCTTTTCTATGCTTATCAGTGTTGGAGTCCATCTGGGAAGTGTGATTAGAGGCTAAGTTAACGTCGGACATTGGGCCCATCTAGTGCCCCCTCAGCTAGCAGCGAGCTACAGGGGGCACCCAAGTCAGAGCTCTGTGTATCCATTCAGACACGGAGCCCCAGACCTGGCCCCACCCCATCTCTCCCCTGATTGGCTGGCTGACTCTGATAGACAGCCTTGGGAGCCGAAGGTGTCGCAGCTCTGTCTCAGCCAATCAGGAGGAGTATCCTGGATGGCTGAGGGGATTGTGGACATCACTGGAGAGAGAAAGTAGGCAATTGGTGGGGGGGGGGGGGGCTGCTACACACAAGTTTTATGTTTTAATGCATGGATGCATTAAGATAAAAAAACCTTCTGCCTTTACAACTCCTTTAACTGCAGGTGCCATAGATCTGAATGGGAATTTGTGGTCTTTGAGCGTCGGCTCCCTGGATTATACTCAAGAATTAATAATCTCTATAATCCAAGATCATTTGGTTCTGGTAAGAGGCTGCACTACCTCACTGCACTCTTGGAGCACGTTTGCAATTTTGGGGTTTACAGAGAGCACAGAGAACTTTATGGAATTCTTGTACCTATATAAGAATGAACTTTGCGACAAGTATATTAATTTATAAGCTAATGAATTGTACTTTTTTTATACAATTGATGAATTTAAGTTTTAATGAAGTATTGTGCACCTAAGATTTTACATTTAGTTAGTGGAACATCTGCATAGGAGTCAATATTTTTATTTTTTATGTGGATATTATTGCATTCAGCACTTCATTACACAGAGATATTTTCTTTTAAGAATATTATGCAGGAAGACAGCACACTTTTTTTCCGGTTTATTTATAGTCACTTATAACCTGGTATTCATGTGTATTTGAGTGCAGCAGCTCCAATTTGTTTGTATTACTAAGCGCAAGATTCTGTTTTTAATTTAAGTAGGAGAATGCTTTATATGCTGTTAAATTAATTTGTGATGACAGACACTATTAATTGAGAAGCATAAACATAAAACAGACAACAAAGGGAGAGCCATTTAACTTTGCTAGCATAAACTTTTCAACTCCCTTCCTTCATTTTCTGCACAAAGCCTCAGCACACAGTGAAAATCAGACTTCAAAACACATTT